>NC_142203.1:44955875-45148375 GCF_049639895.1 Pseudopodoces humilis | reverse complement strand
TGTATTCATAGACGGAAATTGGAATATCAATTTCTTTAATTTCTCTTTAGAGGTAGGCCTATGAATTTAGAAGCCTGTGTTTTGATACACAAGTTTGCATAGAGATATCAGTGCCATTGCTATCATGCCCAAAAATTAAAATAGCAACTTCTTTTAAAAACTGTAAATGAAAAAATAATAACTTCAAAGTTTTGTTGGTTAACTTTCAGCAAAAACAAACAAACATTATTATAAAGCTTATGGTGCAAACCATAAAAAGTGTGTTTATTTGTATCAGTCTACGTTATTTACCATGTTATTGGGTCAAAATTAATGCTCTAAGGATTATACAGAGCATTGTATTTTTTCCAGCTCCACACACCAAGCCCATCCACCAAAGCATGTCTCCATTTTTTCCTCCAAACAAAATGAGGTACTATTTGTTTTTTAAGGATTCATTATAAGTTCTTGAGTGACACAAAGGACAAGCTACCAATAGAAATAAGAAGCCAGGATACTAGGAAGGACAGCTGGTTTCTAAACATGCCAAAGTTTGTTGGAAATGTAACATTCAAGGACTTTTCCCTTCCCTGTGTTTGATTCCAGATGCTCTCTGTTCCTCATGCTACCCCAGTTCATCATGTATTAACAAGTACTTCTACCATTTTTGCAAGCCTCCTCCTCTTTTTCACAGAAGCTATTTGGTAAATGATGTCCAAAAGTTTCAAAGTGAACAGAAACTCATACCTTAATTTGTACCTACTATGTAATCAGGTTAGCAAGCTGGTCAAAGTCTTGGCTCAATGTGCAGCCAGAGTCAAAGTGTTGTGTTCTAGTGTGGAGCCACCCAGCTAGAGGGAAAAGAACTGGGAGATGCAGCAGTTATCCACAGCTGACCAACAGGCATGGGGGAGGGATGGCAGGGTGGGAAAGGACCTTGTGCTCACCATTATTTTTGCACCTACCCCACAAAATTCTGGTGTGGCAGGAAAGAAAGAAAGAAGGAAAGAAAAGGCAACCTGGACCAAAGAAGTCTAGATCTTACTTTAGGGAGGCTCTGGACATCATGGGAAATGCCAAAACCGGTTTGGAGACCTCAAGATGAGATTCTGGTTTATTAGTGAGTCTCTATTTGTATAACACACCATAAACAATCCACAGCTTGGTTTTGAGAGATGTAATACATGTCTGTGCAGAAATAGATGGAGTCTACTCCAGTGAAAACAATTAACAATAAAGAAAGAATCTTCAGAAGTCTACAATTTTTAATTGAAACATACTTTCTTGTACAGTTCTTACAACCTGCTATTAATTTCTTTTCAAGTAAACAGCAGTGCTTACAGGAAGAGAGCTGTTACATGACCTCAGCTGACCTACATACATTTACTGAGACCCCAATTCAGAAAAACATACAAGCATATGCTTAATGTTAAACATGTGAATAGAAGATTGTTGAAGTCAAGGGTACTAATAAAGTTAGGTAGGTTCTTGTGCACCTTGCTAAATCAGCAACCACTTTCTGACAGTGTCTGAGCAGCTCTCTGGGTAACAAATTAAGTTTGGCTACCTATGGCTTTATATCTCTACAATAAACTGAGATTCTTCTTTTTGTTTGCATCTTTCTAACTTCTTTCCTCCCTGCTTCTCTACTGTAGTTTCTTTGGTGCCTCAAAAGAGATGTGTTGCTTTTTTCTTCAGAATCTCTCTCTACTACCTGGCCACATACAGAAAGCATTCAGAGACTTCATAGATTTTGACAACTTTCCTTCCCATCTCTTGAACTAATCTCAAAAAAAAGTTATAAAAAACATTGTTATACAAGTCCTGATCATTTGAACAGCTAGAAAAATCAAACAAAGAAAGCAAGAAGGACTTTATACAGTGCAGTAGCTGCTGAAATTGCAATACAATTATCTTGTATCAGCTGAAGGCAAATGCTCTGCTGAAGTAAAAATGGGTACCTTAGCAGAGAAGTTAGAGAGTGCTACAGCATAAAGCAGACTGGTGGTAGGGGAAAGCCTTATGGACACACACCAAAAGACTGATGTGACTAGTACAGGAAATTCATACTGTGTTACTGAAGTTATTATTCAGGAATGAGAATATAGGTATAATTTAATTTTGAATTTTCAGATTGAGGAACTTCTTAAGCACATCAAACTGGATTGGCATTAAAACTCTTCAAATGTGCTTCAAAGTCTACAAAACTTTCCTTGCATTGGCACTTCTCTTGTGCTCCAAACAAATCTCAACATTGATACAATAATCAGTTCTGTGCTAAGGTACTATATTTTTATTGAACTATTTAATCCTGCAGGTTAATATTCACCAAAAAAAACAACAAACCAAAGAAACTAAAACAACTTTGAAAAGATATATTTTAAATTTTTTTTGGTAACTTCAGAAAAAAATGAACAGTTCAGGTTATTTATATCAAAAGGTTTCCATGACCCAATGAGAGACCTAACTGCATTTCAGAAAAACAGATACCCAGATATCTTTCTAAATACCAGTGTGACCTTCCACTTAATAATTGCTATCAGACAGTATTAATAGCACACGCAATAATGCTGCACTATAACACAGCAACAAAATTAGCAACTTGACATATATACAGGGTCACAAGACAGTACACTTCATAACACACAAAGTTCCTGGGTTTGAAAATATATACAATGAAGTATTATGAGACACTCTTTCAAGGTTCATCTTTGGCTCATCCTGTACAATCAATTTGCTAGCCATATGTGGCTGGGGCAACACAGGCTTCTCATGCCACAGCCCCCAGAATGAAGACTGGAAGTGGCTAGGTCTGAGATGGTATGAACATCATAATTGGCTGTCATTCTATCTCTGGACAACCACACATCTGCTGGTCAGTTGTCCCAGAAGATCTCACATTCTGTAACATTCAGGTTCTCTGAACCTCACAACAAATACAAATTCTGTGAGCAATCTGCTACAGACATTATTAATTCCTCACTCTTTTTCTACCAAGAAACATATCTCTGCCTGCAGCTGTGGCAGAAAATGAATGTCATGGCTCTTAGACCCACTGCCTCACAACCCTTTGAGCCTACAAATGAGACAGCTCTTTTTTGCATCCTATGGTACTATCTGAAATGCTATCAAGAGGAAAAAGTTCCCACATGGAAAACAACCAAATTAGTACTTATTACAATAAATTAGTACTTTAACCCCAAATTTTATTTTATGAAATCCTTTCTAAAAGACATGAGTTGGACAGAAACACTTCTGTGGATCACAACATTACATACTCAGCATGAACTGAGCAAGTTTTCCCAGGCATTGCCCTAGCTACTTCCAAATAGTCTGAGAGCTTTTAATGGAAAGCCTGGTGCAGCATAAGCTACATTAAAAGCAACTTGATAAGTTGCCTTATCTCTGCTATATCTGTTTGTCAGAACCATATGTCAGCTTGGACACAACTAAAAGACACCCAACGGATAAAAATGTAATTATGTTAATTCTACTACCATATCTACATCACTACTCAAGCTATAGAGATACAAACAAACCCAGCAAGCTGACATATACTGGGCCAGCAGTTCTAAAAATCTACTCGTCCTACAAGTGACTTCTTTCTGTGCAGGCAACTGCCAGTCAGTAACAGAGGTTTCCACACCCTTTTTCCACACCCTTTCCAGTAGATGGAATGCAAGACTTCAGGGTGCAATTCTGGCAAGATTCATCGTGAAGAATCCACCAAGGCTGGATGGAAAAAGACATATTTATGCTACTATAAAAGGTAAAAATGAACTCATGAAACAAAATCTTTCTCTTCTATTTGCTCAAAAGATAATTTAAAAAAATATATTTACTGAAATTACTGTTCCAGTGGTGGTGATGTTTCAGAATTTGACTAAAGAATAATCATAATTACACATTCTATTTCACTAGATGATCTCAAAGCACTTCATAAACATTAATTAACAACATCCAAGTATAAATTGGGATGATTAGAACATTTTGTTCAAGCTTTGGAGGAGGAGAAAAAAAAAATCAAGTAGAAGCACAAAGGACTTGTGCTGCAAGTTAATATATTAGAGCCAATAGAATAATACACACTTCCTGGCTTCAAGTAAAATATTCAAAATTCTAGAACATGGTGGAAAATGACAGGCGAATCAGAGAAGATGTTTCAGCAGGGGAAAGAAAAGTAAATTTCTCAATTAAAATATGGAAGTTCATCTTCATTAGAGTCAAAATATACCTTGATAAGTAAAAGGGGGTTGTCTGTCTGCATTCAATGCTGTCCTCTTACTGCCTAGAAGGCAACAGTAAGTGTTAACGACATTCACCCTTCCTAATAAGAGTCACTCACACTTCACTGTTATTCTTTGTTATTGCTCAGGATAGGCACTAGCACCTCATTGAAAGATCAGTGCTGCAAGGGAAAAAAAGTCCCCTTGAGATCCCTTGGACTTCAAGAAAAACAGTAAATCAACTGATGCTGGACAGATGACAAGTTTGATTCTCTGTGGCCCTCCTTGGTTCCTAAGTGTCTGTGGACCTAAATTTCCTAAGTGCCTGAAGTCAAGGCTGACACACAGACAATCAAAACCACACCTAAACTCAAAGCAAGAGATTTCTAAACTGGAAAAAAAGTCTTAAATCCATTTAAGTGTCATGGTCTGGACTCCATACTCTCTAATTGAGTTAATCTCCATAGATGTGTAGCTGAATGGTTAATATCACAACCTTATCACCTCCAGGACCATGATTTGAATTCAGCCCAAGGTTCTCTGCAAAGAGAACAGTCTACAAAAAGCAGAAGTTCTAAACTTTGAGCTGCTTTTAGTGAGAAGAATGATGTTAATTCCTCAGATTCTTGGCACAACCCACTCCCCTCCACAGGCACACGCATATTTCCCTTCAATCAATAGCTTTACGCCCTTTTTGTTTTCTTTATTTTATAACAAGTCACTGCATTTCTCACAAGAAAACTGAGGTGAACGGTAACCCCAAGATCCTGTCCTCAACTATTTATTTGACACAGTGCAGGATATGTTCTGGTAGAGGTTCCAACATGGCATTGTCAGCAAGTGATTTTCCAGGCTACAAGGAAAGCCATTCTTTACCCTTCCTTCATCCACAGAGAATCAGTCTCAAAAACAGAGATTTTCAAAGACACACACAATCACAATGTACTAGAAATAGAAATATAATTTATAGATTTTTCAAGTACATGTATATATACATAAATATACATAGACACACATACACACACACATATACACACTCATATGTATTTGAAGGAAAAAGATCTGTGATCATAAATGGTTAATATAAACTCAGCCACATTCTAAAGCAAGAAAGCTGGAAATAGTTTCCTCTTTGGCTTACCTGCCAAGACCCAAGTTCAGGGCTCTGTTTCTTCTGAAATGCTTGATGGCATCACTCACACCTAAAACAGCCTAGGGAATGAACTATTTCTCTCACCTCCTTCATCCTTCACTCTGCTTTGGGTGTTTGTGATTTCATCAACTATCACAAGAGAGACACAGGATCATGAACTCAAGCCTTGGCAGGTGAAGAGATTTTCAGCTCCATTTTAAAAAGCAAGCACACATGGTCCTGGCGCATGCCTGACAGACCTTCAGTAACAAACATTTCTGTGCTCTGCAGTCTATTAGCTGTGAGAGAAGTACATCAGTGAGATCACAGCTTCTCACCCCTAGTATTGTAAACAGTCAGTACACATTCCAGATAGGACAAATACACCTACACAAAAGTCTCTCTCTCTCTTTCTCCCTTTTCCTTTTTTTTTGATTGACAGCCATAAATCCTTTCCATTAAACAGCCGCCTTTACATTTCAGAGCAATGTGAAGCACTATGGCTACAAAGGCTAACTATTTCATAGTAATCATTAGGAACTAGCATGATGTATACTTCTGTTGATCACCAGGGGTTATACAGCCCTCTGCTTCATTACCCTTGCAAGATGCAAGACACTGAGCAGCAATAGCACAGCTTTCCAGCTGCACATATTCTGGAAAACCCAATGATCTTTGCATGTACTGAGACATCTGTTGTCACGTAACTTGTCCTGGTGGCATTCAGAAGTGTCATCTGCTCTCTGGACTTTATTTTTATTGTTGTTTTTTTAAAGTGTGAACCATGATAAATATTCTGATATAGTACTAGTGTAATCAGGAGCATTAAGCATCAGAGAGATCTTAGGGAAGATAGTGCAGATACAGAGAAAATCTGAAAGTACTTCACACTGTAGAACAACTGGCATTGCTTTGCTCGAACACACAACAAAGCTCCTCCCTGGCTCAGCAGTTGTGCTGTGTTTCCTATCTCCCTTTTCAGTCTTTTAAGGTTTATCTGAGCTTTTTCCACCCTCTGTTTAGGGTAAAGACAGAATAGTCTAGCTAAGAAGAGTCATCTCCATTCCACAGAAGTGTACGGCAGTCATACTAAACTGACACACAGGGGAAAAGAAAAACTCTTCCAGAGTTTCAAATATTAGCATACAATGATTCCATGGGAGGAACAGAGCACTCCGAAGATGGACATTTAACAGATCTTTTACATCATCTTGTACTAAAGAGGAAAAGTCAGAGATCAAGGGAAAGTGAAACTAAGGTGAGGTTGAAGAAGGGAAAAGAAGCAAGTAAAAAAAAAGTGGGGGGGAGGAAGAGAGGCAGTGACAAAAGAATAAGGAAATTGAAGTGGAAAGAGAGGGAGAAAGGAACAGAGCAGCTGAAAGAACAAGAAACAGGCAGAGCACATACAAAAGAAAGACTTTTAAATCCTGTGTGTACTGCAGGACTAGATGTCTGGATAAATGTTATCCAGCTTTGAGTCTTGTTTGCTCTGAGGACCACTGTTAAAAAACATCGGAACTAAAGGACACACATGAGTGTTAAAAATAACTGCAAGGAAGAAAAGAAAACACAAGACAGGATTGTATCTAACAAAGCTGAAGAAAGTATATTAATCTGTAACAAGGTAACTTCCTTCATTATCAAGTAATTAAAGTGGGTGGCAGTTATTATGGATAACACAATGTTGTATGTGAAAGGCTTACATTATACTTTGGCTTTGTTAAAATCTTTACTAGATAAACTTCTTAACCTTTATTTGCATCAGTTTTACAAGTTTTATTTTTTTATAAAAAAGGCATACTAGTCATAGAGGCATGGAAACACTAAGTGACTGCTTCTTAAAAGGCATGGAGATTCTCCAGTGGCCACAGCTAAAAGAGTGTAAAGTATTAATTAACGTTTTGGCAAATAGACCAATGAGGAAGCAAAGCCAATAAAATAAATACAAAACCTTCACAAACAAATTTTCTTTTTTATTATTCACATATGAAACTGTCAATTAACATTTACTGGGTTGCAACAGTCAATTTTATTTTTCTTAATTTATTTGCCTATTTATTTTGATTTTCTTTAACAAATAATATAGAATACCAATATTTTAATGGAGTTCTTGTTGTGAAAGACAAAAACCTTTTCAAAAAAAAGGAAAAACCAAAAACCAAAAAAGAGAAAAACAAAAAGACAAAGAATAAAATCACCTGACATCACTTGGGGAAAAAAAAAGCCCAACAGAAACTTTGCGTGACTCATGATTATAGATAGCAGACAACATTGAACTTAAATTATGATACCATCACTGCAGCTACCTGACACTCCATGTCTACCTTGCAAAAGCTGGTATCAGAGCTTCTTTTCATTTGTTTTCTTTCTAATGTTCTTTATGTTTAAGCATTGGAGGCTGTTTGACAAGTTGTTAAATGAAATAGCCCTTGTGCTTAGGTTCTACAGCAGAAGTTCAAAGAACTTATAAGGCAAATGATTTCAGACAGAAAATCTAAGACTCTATAGAGTCTCTAAAAGAGATTAGAGAGCAAGCCAATGGTGGGCAATATTTAATTCTAAGAATAGTAAAGCAATTTCTATCTGTGCAATTTCTATCTATGTGTGTATTAATATTTAGAAGGTGAAGTGATAAGGGATTACTTTGAGAAAGAAAGAAATTAGGAACAATATTATTAAAGATGTTCAAACTTCTTTCTTTGGCTTTTACCCAAATATCTTCATTTAATCTGAATGGAAAAATGAACAAACTAGTGATGGCAAACTAGTACAGGAACCAACTTACCCATATTACGAAGAGAAACTATGTTTTACAATAATTTGAGAAACTGTTTGTCAAATATAACTGACAATATCAGTTATACCAGTATATATATGCTGATACATATATGTGAATATATGTGAGCATGTAGTTTCACTACGCATATAGCTAACTTTTCTTTTAAAATCTCAGAACTGAATTATTTAAACACTGCTAAGTATTTAATAATTTCAATGAGTTTGTTTTAGTTATGGGATTTTGTTTTTTTGAAAAAATGTCTAAAACCACCCACACCTCCCTACTTTCTGCCCTGAACCATGTATACCTTCTGAAAGCAAACCTTCTTAGCTGACTTCTTGCTTAACAGTTGCTTAGGACTACTGAACAATCACAACAATGGAAGACTAGACCAATTTTCCCAAAGCAGAAAATGATACCTAATAATTTTGAATTTCAACATTTTTTTTTAGCATGTTTCAGCTACAGGAAAGACCTTCATTTAGGATTAGTGATTTCCCATGTAGTGTCCAGTATATGAACTTTTGTGAGTGAGTCTCCTTTTGGACCTGTAAAATACCCATAGTCTTCCAGCTGGCGTTAGTTTTGACTTTGTTCTATGTTTTTTTATTTTTTTAAAATTTCTCATAGCTGTGAGCAGCACCAGAGAGTCTGGCAGCTAAGATGTTGCCTATAAGCTACTGACTAATCTACTTTTTTTTCAAGGGCATGATGATAAGAATGGAACTCCTAAGTCTAGACCATTTTTTCTAATTCTGCCAGTGTTCTGTTCTGTGTCTCTGCTTCCTTCTTTGTATTCTAAAGACGAGATATATTTTCCTCTTTTACACTGAGTGAGTACAACTATTTGACCACAAAACAGTTGAAAAAGTATTGAGCTGTTACTCAAAACACTGAATCATTATTTGCATGCAGTCAGTTTATGGCCTCTAAGATGTAATCACATGTCCTTCCTTCTGCAGCTGGACCAGTGTAAAACCTGAATGCCCCAGCTGTTCACTGCTAGTGGCATAATTCCTCTCCAGCCCTTTCCTCTCAGCACAATGAGAGTTAACTTGCACATTTACAAGGAAGATTTTTATAACCTGGTTTGTTTAGAGAGAACCTGGCTAGGGAGCAATTACAAATGCAACTACACTAGCAAATGGATGGGGTATTCTCCCCAGCCCTGTGATCTCTGGTGGATCATGGAACAGCTGGCAAAGTTACCTCTTCTCTCAGCTTAGATGGAATTAAACCAGAGTTGGAGATTCACAGTTGAGCTGTTCTTTACTGAAAAAGTTAAGTCAATAGAGCCACTAGTCACATATATCTCTTTGAGTAGCATGTGCAGTATTTGACCCAAAACACCTACTGCTTTTGACAAAAACCATCTCTTGTCATGTAAAAGACACATGAAGTTAGGTGTTCCCAAAAGCAAAAACTTATGGGCTCACTAATCACATACAGGTCAACACCAAGTACAGTGAATTAGCTCCTTGAGACAGAAAAAACAAGCCTAAAAGCTTAAGCACTCTGAATTCCTATGGAGCAAACACTATCCAGAATGGTCCCCTATGCCATAAAGTCTTTTTAAGCATTAGTTCTAAAGATGAGAGAACAGCTCTTCTGCTAAAGCATTCATCCTGTGGCAGTCTGATGAGAATGGTGACCGAATGATCACTAACATTTCATTGATAGGTATCTATTCACTAGAAACTCAATTTACTGCATGGAGGCCAAAGAATCTTGCCAGGTCTTAATGACTTTCTGCTATTACTGGCAATATCGTGACTGTGCCCAAATGTGAAAGGCAGTGTTATCAAATTACCTCTGTGGCTTTGGGGTTCCTTGACTTCCTGTGCTCTGTTAATGCATCCACTGAATGAAGGCATAAATACTGCATTTTTCTCTGCCCATTGATTTTAAATTTGCTATTTGGAAACATTAGTCAAAATGAAGGTATTACAGATAATCCCACCCACTATGCAGTACTAATAAACAACTGTTTTTCTCTTGTTTCACCATGTTTCAAAGCTTCCATGAGCTTTTTCTCAAAAGTTACAAGGAAAAAGTTGTGAGGCTTGCAGGGGGGTTGTTTATTTGGTTGACTGTTGGGGTTTTTTGGTTGGTTGGCTGGTGTCATGGAGTTACTTTACCTTTAAGGAAGTTTAAGTTGCTGGGAACTGCCTGGAGTCTTTTCTCCTGACCAATTATCGGTCATTGCTGAGAGTTGACAGCAGTTTAGGCCATTGAAAAGTGGGATCAACTTGTGAACCCTACCTTAAAGTGTAAAACCAGAGCTCTCTTGGTTCTCTTTGTTTCCTGGCTGGGAAGGGCGGCAGAGCCCCAGGCTTCCCTCTCCCTGCCCAGGCCATGCGGCCGGGCGGGGACTGGGCTGGGCCCAGCGTCTCCCGGCCGGGGGATGCGGGCCCTGTGGAGGGGGTTTTCTCCGGGCTCCGGCCGGGCCGGGCCGAGCCGATCTCTGGCTCGGCTGCAGGTCTTTTGCTGTGGCTGGATTCACTGGAGACTGCTGAGTGAAGAAGGAGAGGGGCTCTGGGCCTGCAGCGGGCTGGGCGCGGCGACTGCACTCTCCAGAGCAGCCATGAGGAGCTTTCCATCGCAGACGGCTCCAGCTCCTGCACCGGCCGGGGCCACAGAACTACCTACAACAGCCTGGGCAAGATTTTAACTCTTTCATTTCCCAGATGAGACTTGCGGATTAATCTTTTTATCCAGAGAGAGAAAAAGAGAGTGATCAACATGAAAAGAGACTTTATAAACTACCAGTGACAGGAAAGAAAAGAAGCTTCAGAAAAGGTAGAGAATTAAGAAGATGCTTTAATTAAGCTGAAATATCTTTCTGTTAAAACTATGGAAATGGACAATAAGGTCTTGAAAACACTCCTTTAATTCATGACAGTAAATAGGGAGGAATAGAGTGTTCAAAGTGTAAATTTTGAGTAAAAAGGTAGAGTAATTATGGTACAGTGAAGTGCTGGAAGATTTGAAGCCTTGAGAGGCAATGAGAAAACTGTTTTCTGGTGAAGCTCACGGAAACAGATGAAGAAGACTTTTTTGCCTTTGAATAACTTATCCTTAAAAATCCCATCCCTAGACTCATGGCCCATATACACTTAAGAGTGATGTGAAAAATGGGAGGAGTGGGCTCAAATAACAGCAGCTCTGGGCAGCTAACATTAGAGCAATGGAAAACTATAACAAAAAATAGTTTTTCTTGTGAGAAACTCCATAAATTAACAGGAAGAAACTTCTGTTTCTCTATAAAGACTGGTGAAAAGACTGTAGCAAGAATTGGGACTGTTTTAACCATCAAAGTTCCAAAGGTTTTGTCTCTTTTGTCATGTGAACAAGGGAATAGTGGGTAGTCAGGGGATGAAAAGGTTTTTCTGGAAGTTTATTCTGGTGTTCTTATTGTAGTTTGTCAATAAACTTTCTTTTTTTCCCTTTTAAGTTTTATGCCTGTTTTGCTCTTGTTCTAATCCATATCTCACAGCAAGAAATAAGTAATTTTCTTAGTTATTGGTTTAAAACCACGACAGTTGGTTAGTTGGTCAGTTGGTTGTGGAAATCATCTGACAATAGTAGTTGATTTTGAGTGGATAGATCTATCCTACCCCTCAAAAACGCCTCCATTTAGAGAAAATATTAAAATATTTTAACATCATGTTGAGGGCACATTCAGCACAGGTAGATGTGTTAGACCATCCCAAAGCGTAAAACTCCAGTTTTGTGCCAGCTTTACAAATCTCTTGCATGGTGGTTAATTAATGAACACTGGAACTTGAACCTAGGTAAAGTATTCTGGAATCTGTTACAACCATTACCTTTTCCTATTCTGTTACTTCTCTTAGTCCTTGCTACTAAGCTTCCTGTTTTACCTCCCCTGAGGAAAAAACGGGAGAATAGTGTTATACATGATTCTGCAAAGTTACAAGTATAAAGTATTATTTTCACTAGATTATGCTTCTCTAATTACACTACCATAGCAAACCTTTCCCTATGGATATATATTTGATATGCATATATATGATATATGTATTTGATATACAATGAATATATAATTGTATGTATGGTAAATTTACTGGCATTGACTGGAAATAGGAGATAACTTAGGTGGGTTTGGACAGACAAGATACAAAGAACTATAATTTCTGACTAAGAGTCATATGTTCCTCAGTTCACTTAATGGTAGCCTATCAACAATCCCATGGTTCGTGATATTCCAGATGGTTTGTTTTCATATTTGATACTTTTGATGCTTCTGTACCATGCTTACAATATTTCATTCAGAGTTTTCTGAATGTAAAAGCTGGTTCTGAAAGCTTCAAACAATTCTTTGAAAAGTTTCAATCTATAATGATAAGCTTCATGGAAAAAAATGCCTTTTGGTCAAAGGAGACATTACCTGTCTGCACTTTTACTGTGCTAAAGTTACTATACTTTCTATATTAGTATTTATATTAGTATTTCTATATTATATAATTACTATACTTTCAAATTTCCCTGCATAACCCTTTTCTCCTTTCTAACAAATACTTTCAATAGAGCTATTTTTAAAGAAGACATTTTTATTATCATAGATTTAATTAATTTTCCCAAGCTTTCTCTGCATGTATGTTTTACTAAGCATTCTCCTTTTCTGCCATATACTGCGTTTTCTAGCTTTAATGGAAAAAAAATGCACTTTTTTCCTAGAGATCCTGTGGAGATATTCAAAAGCCATCTGGACATGGTCCTGGACAAACAGTTCTAGGTGGCTCTGCTTGGACAAGATGACCTCCCTTCTAACCTTGACCAGTGTGTGATTCTTTGAAATTAGACAGCTAAATTAACAGGGATGCTCGACTACACACCTATCATAGGTCTTCATTCACTCATTAAGAAAATCCACAGTCGAGTGCTAATGAAGTCAATATGTGGCAAGTCTGTAACAGCTGCCCTTAACTTTCACTGATAATTGTTCTCATTTAAATGGCATAATATTCAATATACTGTTGTTGAGTATAGCAATGGTGAAATTCATGCCTGGGGGGCTACAATGTGACTGAGTTTTAGCCAGAGAAACTGAACTGTGACCTAATGGGGTATTACAGGCCTTTACAACTTTCAGATGCATAGGTCACAATCTCAGTCTGTATAAACATCCACGTAATTATATTACAAGCCATTCTTGCATATATTGAGATCTTTCCAAAAGATAATTAAAACAAAATCAATGTGAGCATGATTCAACAGACTTTAAAACAAGAAAACTACTGATTTCAGTCAGTCTTCTTGTCTGTAAGAGACACAGAATTACATTCCATGTTTGTAATATAGTTTACCTAATTATTAATCACATTTAGTAACCAGCAGATTTCTAAAGTTATAACTTAAATCATATGTATCTTAAAATTATGCATTTTTTACATGTATTCCTTTACATATCGGATTTCTTCAGCCCTTGAGATCAGTAGCATTCAGAATCCAGTAATCTAAAATATGATGCAACATGCACATTATCCCAGTACATATCTCTTTAGTTATCTCTCATGTATCCATCTTAATTATATATAATATGTAAAATTTATAAATACATAACCAAACATTTATATCATACAAACATCATAGATTTCTACTGTACAAATATGATGGATATATCCTTATATGTTAATTTTAGAGTGGTAATGGAAAAAATTAGTTCTGTTCTATTTGAATAGATGTAACACTTAGCCTTTACGAAATAGATGCTTGACAGAATCCTGAAACAATTAAAGAGCCCCATTCCATATGAATCCTAACAAGAATAAAAATATTTCATTATTAAAGAATAAACCTTTTTAGTTCTCTTTCTCTAGGACTGTTTTACAATTCAGTATATTTTTCTGTGAAAATCTCAAATATAAAGCATTTAAGAAAATATTTACAGGAGCAGGAGGTGAAGTTTTCCATAGAATCACATAAAGTTAATTTACTTCTGTCACACAAAGAGGAACTAAGAAATAGAGTCAGGATTTCTCAGAGCAGGTATAAATCCCATATTTTCAATAAAGTTTTAAGCTTGCTACCATTACCTACAAAAGTAAAGCAATAAATCAGCAACTAAAATTTTCAAAGTTTTTTAGGCATTTCCATTTCAATAACTGGATGAATTCTAGATGATTAAGAGCTCCTACAAAGTCAGTAGCGATTAAGAGAATTCAGAAGTATGTAGTATTTGGTTGTTAATCAGAAAGAGTCTTACAAAATGTAAAAAATTACTTTGGAACTCAATAGATTATGAAATTTTTCATGTAAGCAACTATACATATATTTATGACCATACTCATAAAGCAAGCCTGTCCATTTTTCTGTTAAACATATTTTTCTTTTGACTGTCTATGTCAACTAATCTGCATTCAACACTTTATTTAAACCTATGTTTCAAAAATGGCCTTACAAAAAGGATTTTCCTGTTTATACATAAGGATACTTTCCAATATAATCATGATCACAATCCATTTAATCTACACATTTTTAGGTATCTTTCTAAAGAAGGAAAGAAAAGATGATGGAGATGCTGACTTGCATCTTAGTTCCCCAAGTCAAACAGTAGCCCTTGAAAACTTGCCAGCTGCCTTTGATGGCCAGATCATGCTTGCAGGTATCTAACCTCAGTATTTGCAGTATTTAAGGCATTTCCTACAATAAACATAAACAAGTACAAATAAATACTATGGTATGAAGGCACCTGTATTTTTTTAGCTTAGGAAAAATTGAATATTTTATTTTGCCAACATCATCATTAGGCTTCAACATGCCAGACTAAATTCACTCCATATCCTTGTACCTCTTTGGGTGCACCATCACTACATACATACATCAACAACAAAAAAAAATCAGTTAACTGGGTTTGAAAACATGCTTTGTTTTATTTCCTACCTGAAGAATGTAGCCTCGAACATAGTCTCGAAGTGTCCAGCCTAAGCCATGTAGAATATGCAACACCTCCTCTTGCTTCAGTACACTGAAGAGTCTGTCAAGCAGTATCTTCAGTCTCACAGGCACAGCCTGAGTACCGTAGAGCATCAGGCTGCTGATGTCAAACACAACATTGGACTGCACAATCTCCACTTGGGTTGGGTGGTAGAGGTGCTGAGTACTAAGTTTGTCCAAGGCTGAAATAAAAGGGGTTAAGTATGAGGAACAAGCAAAGAAAAGACAAGAAAACAACTCCAAAGAGTCATGTATATACACCACACAGAAATAGAGTCACAGAATAGTTTGTGTTGGAAATGACCTTTAAAGGTCAGGTCCTGATCTTGAATATTTTCATGGATGGGGTATCTAGAGCCTCATTGGGCAACTACTCCAATGCCTCAACATTTTCAGAAAAATCTCCTTTATATTTAATATCATCTACCACACCCTACTGGCAGTGCTGCTTTGGATGCAGACCAGGGTATGGTTGGATTTCTGGGCTGCAGGTGCACATTGTTGAGTCATGTTCAGCTTTTCATCCACTGAAGTTCCCCAGGTCCTTCTCTGAAGTGCTACTCTCAATGAGTTTATGTCTCAGTGTGTACTTGTGTTAGGGATTGCCCCGACCCAGGTGCAGCACCTTGGCCTCGCTGAGCCTCATAAGGTTGATTTGGGTCCACTACCTCAAGCTTGCCTAGGTCCCTGTGGATGGCATCCTGTCTTTCTGGTGTGTCAACCATACCACTCAGCTTGGCATCATCAGCAACCTTGCTAATGGACTCCCTATGCCCTTGACAAAGATATTAAACACTTCTAGTCCCAGTACAGACTCCTGATGGATGCCAGTCATCACTAAGGGATCCTTTTTCACAGATGCAGTCCAAAACAGTCCTAGTTTCCAAAGGTCACAAGTAATTTTAATTGCTATGGCAGAAGGGTTCTCAGGTGACACTCAGACACTGCAATACTCATAGTTCAAGAGAAATTTATGATTAACTAATGACCAAGACTGAAGCAAGGCCAAATTGAATGGGACTGTTAAAGGTTTGATAATCTCTAGAGGAAAAAAATAAAACAGATACTCCTTAAACTCCAGTCTTTTAAACATCTTAAAACTAAGCTCCCCGATTTACCAAAAATTTGATTACTGCTACTAGAGCTGGCTAGTTCTTTTCACCTGGCTTTACGAATTCCATGTTATTCAGTGATTCGAATAATTTAGAGATAAGGGAAATTTGCAGGATTAAGGTAATTCTTATCCCCTTGTGAAGTTAAAAAAGGTGGAATTGCTTATGACATCCTGCATTTTCCTGAGTATTAATGTTTAAATTTAATTTTATTTCTACTTTATGAACTATATTGCATCATCTAAGCTTCCTACTGCTTTTTAAAACAAAATTTCCAAGCATTTTAAATAATCTTATAGGGACTTCTCCTGTACTTGGTTTCCTCTCGTCTTATGGTCACTAGAGAGTTCATGTACTCTTGATAAATTGCTTTCTTACATCCAGAGCGCAAAGGCCCTTATCATTTACTTGCTGGCTTCATTCAACACGTTTACTCCAAGGACTACATTGTCAAAGAGTTCCGGTTTCCTCATACTTCATTTCTTGCAACTGAATTGTCTGATCTTTCCTATTCTAGTGGCTAAGTCAACTTTGAATAAATAGCTCTAAATATTAATTTAACATTCAAATAAGATAAGAAATTGGCAAGCCTAGAGACGTCAGTCCCATGTCTCTCCATGGGATGTTTATACTGCAGTACATGAAGAGTGGGATTTTTTCTTCCAAAAGCACTTCTTACAAAGTACTTCACCTATGTAGGCTTCATGATGTGGGACTAATTTTTTTACAAGGTTTAATGAATGAGATTTTATTGAAGTTTAAACAGGTTAAATACCGTCCTGCCTTCCTTCCCTCCATCTTTCCCCTATTTAATGTATGATCTTTTTCTAGGATGGTTGTTTTGCTACTACCATAATACATGTGTCATGAAAGGTCACAGCTAGAAAAGACAAGAAAATTGGTATTTTTATTCTGCAGGTTGGACAGTATATGTGGTGGTATATATGTACATGTACCTGAGGGACTGATCAACCATTTAGAAGGAGTAAAATAAAGTTGGGTGGTTTTTTCCTAATACTAACATTAATCACAATAGGAATGGTGTAAATATTATTTATTATTAATTATTAATATATAATATTAATTTCAAACAGATACCCTGTAAGAACACCTTCTAACAGACTATTGAAACTATTGAGTGGATCTGGATCTACCTGAGCTTTTCAGCTTCAGTCTTACAGAATGAGAATAGGATCAAAGGATACTAACTGACTTCTCCAAGTTTATGCAAATTTAGACCAGAACCAAGACATGAATGGATATTTTCTGAATAATTGATGCAATTGAATAATTGTTTCTCTCTTCTTAACAGTAAACACCATGCTTGCAGTGAGGAAAAGCAAGTTCTTCCATCTAAAGAAGACTTGTCATGCCGAGGATGTTAAGATCATTTTTCTACTGTGGTCTAAGTGAGAATGACTATAAAACATCTTTATCTATGGATTATTGGGTAGATTACAGATCTAATAGCTTTTAATTTCTTTATAAATGAGATTACAAAACTCTGTGGACATGTACCCACTTCATGTAAGATGATCACTCTGAGGATAATAGCTTTGGAAAGGTTGAGGTGGAATGGAAAAGGGGAAAAATAAATAAAGGTTTTTTTTAAATAACTAATCACACTCTTTGACCATCTGATAGAAATTTTTGCAAACTAACCTGTGCTATTTCATTAACTTCAATATTTATTTTTTAGCAGCATGATCTGTAGACCTCTGCTTCTCAACACACACACACACACACACACACACACACACACACACAGACAAAAATACTAATTAGCATGACACTGGAACAACATTCCAAGTGACAATGATATTATCTCCAATTTTGATTTGTAGCTTTATTATATTATATTTTATCCTTTTCAAGTACAAGTCAAGATATGTAGTAAAATGTGGAATTTATAACACATCAAAACATACATTATTGCATGGCTGCATAAAAACATTTGTGAGCTAAAGACAAACCTCCTGCTACATGAAAATAAAATTGTAAATTAAATGAAAAGGAACACAGTTGCGTTCATACAGGAAATAACAGTACTGTAAAATTCTGAAATTCTTTATGAATATTAACTATAGATACCCCCTCAAATTGCCAGAAGAATTAAAATTCTCACTCTAACTTGTAATTTATAAAAAATTTTTGTGTTCCTTTGAAAGATTGTTAAGGATGTAGCTGACAGAATTTTTGTAGCATTTCTCATTTCTCCTCTGGTACTCTTAATGAACTGATGTCAGTGTTCTAGGTGGATTCAAGAGGCCATTTATTTTGATAGACACTTTTTTAGGCAAGAGGTAAAGAAGGACCTGTCTTGTTGTTTTTCTCTAAAGAAAGGAGTATTAGCTTTAGCTTTCCTGCAAAATTTCTGATTCTTGTCAAATCTGTGAGTAAATAGTTGTATTTTGCTGCTCTGAATTGCCCACATAATTTCATGTGGATAATGCAAAGTGATGACTTTGTGCTCTAAACTACTGGTTTAGTTTATACATGCTAATGAACAATGAACTGTTTTACAGGTGAATATTCTCAACAATATCTGCAATAGCTTATGATTTCATGAGCATTTAAGAGGTTTCAAGATTAAATATGCTATACAAAAGAATGTATTCGATCACAACTGAAAAATGACATAAACAGACGTCTCTTTATTAAGAAGTTATCAGTGGCTGAATATCACAAAGCGCACATTAAAAGTCCCTTCTTGGTGCAGCATGAGCATTACTCATATTTTATACAGTTCCAGTGGGATCAAAAGTTCACCCATACATGTTTGAGACATTTTAGCCGTAACATACACAATCTTTTCCAAAATCATGACTATGAAAAGTACCTTTTCTTAACAGTGCAATTTAATTGTTAGCACTGCCCTGATAGCAACTCTGATATTAATTAATTCGGATTATGTGAAAAGGTGTTCTCTGATACAGAAAGAAGAGATCTAACTGATCTTAAAATCTTGCTGAGCAATCAACATCTTCATGGGATGGCCTAAAAATACCCTTATGCTTTACTCTGACAACATTCAGTAAAGTAAC
This sequence comes from Pseudopodoces humilis, assembly GCF_049639895.1. Lineage (NCBI taxonomy): Eukaryota > Metazoa > Chordata > Aves > Passeriformes > Paridae > Pseudopodoces > Pseudopodoces humilis. Next base: position 45,129,146 of record NC_142203.1, on the reverse strand, counting down.
ATTTGTTACTTGTTCACAATTGGTAAATTCCCAATTTCAAGAACTTGTTTAGAAATTTAAGCTGTTAAAAAGGGAGGGTGGAGCAGAAAGGATTGTGCAGAGGACACTAAAGTAGATTGCCTTCAACAATGAAAAATTACTAACAGGGTAATTAGTACAGGAATTAGGAACCTTTCAACAATGTTTTTCCAACTCTGAAGTATCAAACATGCACCATAATAATTGAGAACATTTTAGCTGGAAGAAACCAAAAAAACCCATCTAATCCTACTACCTGAGCACTCCAGGGCTGATCATCAGTTAAACCATATTGAGGGGGCTGTCCGAATGCCTCTGAATCTGGGAGTGTCTTGGGGCATTGACCACCTCTTGAGGAAGTCTGTGGTTTGACCACCCCTCCCATCAAAGAAGTGTTTCCTAATGTCAAGCCTGAACCTCTCCATGTTGGTTTATTCACTCTTTAGGTCCTTGAATAGCAAACAAAATTCCCCAGATTGTAGAGAGACTCTGCTCAGTACAATCTGAAATGTCAAAAAAACTTTGAAATTGTTGCAATGTCAATCTTCAATATTACAGCATCAATATTACAGTCTGCAGTACTCCTATTATGTAATATTTTAGAAAAAAAACAACTTTGGACATCTTTGCAACAAATTAATGAACAAACTTTTATGTTCTATTCATAGTGGGGTTGTTTGTTTTGTTTTTTAATGGTAAAGTAAGGAGGGAAATGTATCTTGTTTATATTTTACTGGAGTTAAATTGAATTTAAGTACAAAGGATACATTAAAATAAGACACAACTTATTCTTAAATTTATCAAAAGACAGAAAACAAAGAAGATATTTTTCTTTTCATCTATACCATGTCCAGTTCACAGGCTCAGCTCTGCAAATTTACTCATTGCCCTTAGACCCCCTCCTTCCCAATATGCAGTGAAAAAGGTCAACCAAATTAAAAGCCTTGCCTCTGAGCAGATTCCATTTTTGCTAAGTAAAAGAAATACAAATATGCAGTGATGAATTTTTTACTTTAGAGGTCTCATACTATTTTTTGAACAGCTACAATAAAAGCATGACATTTTGCCTTTAGTGAATAGAAAAGAATTTAAAATATCCTAATTTTAATGCAATTGGAGTTGTAAATACACTTATCTCTTGCTAATTTTCTGATCCTAGATAAGTATTTTATTAACCTGAGAGGGATGAAAAGCGAAAGGTCTAGGCTGATTTGCCTGGCTGTGTATCTCAGAACACCACAGTCTATAGGCTGCAGTAGGGCATTATGGATCTCATTCCATTTCAGTTTTAGTGTTGGGCTTTCCAATACAACCACTCTGGATTTTCTGCTATGCTCTCTCCCAACTTGCCAAAGAGGAACACCATTGGAGTTCACACAAATACAAATGATACAAAAATTTGTTCAAGAACAGGAAGATGAAAAAAATTATACGTAGTCTGTATCTAGACAATAAAAAGAGCTTTCCAGACATTCATAAAATCTAAATAACTGGGCCACTTTTTGCAGCAAAAGAAACTAAAATTAGAAGACAGATTAAATATACTCTATATATATATATATATAGTACCAGCATAAAATAATTCCATAATACTGTTTGCAACAAGAGTGTGTTGAATGTGGTAAAACAGATACAGTATTATTAATGGCAAAGTCGAGCACTGTAGTTTACTCTTGATTTTAGTGGTGAACATGAACAATTCACAATATTCTTTTTCATCAACCACAGAAAAAAAGAGTAACAAATCCTTAGACTAGGGGCCACTTATTACAAACATAAGAGGCTTTCTAAACTAGCCTCCCTCAGTATGAAAATTTACCACCTCCAACATGGTGCAATGGGATGCATTTTGAAGGCAGAAAAAAGTTGCTCCTCAAAAATATTATGCTTAGAAAGTGACTAAGGACAAGAAAAATTTTCAGGATCTATTGAAAAACTCAAGTATTTTCATGGTTTAGGAAATTATCCCATTCATTCCTGGAGAAATACAGGGGGGACATGACTTATATCAGTGGGTGAACATCCTGAATCAGTCTGAGTACAAATTTCAGGCACAACATAGCACCCTTTTGGATATCTCTTTTTCAGCTTTCTCTTCATTGCTTTCACAATGTATTCCACATAAAAGATAAATGTTCACCAAGATAAAAATCATGGAAGGAGAGTAAGTAAAAAAGTTCTGATTCAAAGGCAAAACCATTTTTTTTTTAATGCCTTTTAATGTATTTAAAAACTAAAAATGGAAACCATTTGCCAAATGCACTGAGTCTCTGACGGAGGGACACATATGTGATCTGCTAATTTACAGCTTGCATGTACAGATGTTCACACTTAGTAAAAGGCTTCTTAATAGCATTTTAAAATTAAACATGTGTTGATAATAGGTGTTCCAAACCCAAACAACACATCAACTAAACTGATATATGTTTTCATGCCTCACCATGCCTCATGCTCTAACAAAACCCCCCCCCAGCATTTCAGTTGCATGTACACAAAATAAATGTTATTAAAAAAAGACTGAATGAAAACTTTCATTAATTTTTCTGTCTATGATCTGATTCCAAGTTAAAATATCTAGAATGCTACTAGGTTTATGTAGCCGAAAGCAGAACCACAGTTTGTTCACAGACGTTGCTTGCTGTCTGCAATTTTTTTATCCCTTTACAAAACTTTGAACCTCATCCAGCTTTGACACACTGCCTCTTCAGTTAATAACTATCAAGTTTCCCCTTGTCTCCTGTCTACTTTTCTTTGAGGCAATTGCGCACTCAGCACCCCGAGATAATAACACACATCTATAAGATAAAAGCAATGGCATTAATGTAATTGTCTGCCTTTCTCTCTTTAGCCTAATCTTTTTTTTCCTTCAGTTTTGACTGCCTCTGTGACACCTGTTTTTGTCTCCTCTGATCCTACGACAGGTTTTCCGCTGACAAGGTTTTTGCCTGACAGAGATTCTGCCAGACAAGAACATAATAAAATATGAAGAACTGCTTGTCAGAGTTTCTGCCAATGTTCACATGAAACGGGGGGGGGGGGAGGAGGGGAGGAAAAAAAAAAAAAGAATTCTGACCTTTTTTTTATAGGGGCCCTGTGCTAGTTGCTTTTGGCCTGTCAGGAAAACAGCTTCCCTGGCCAATTCCTGCAAGCCAAACAGGTGTCTCCTTTATTTTTTCTTTCTGTAGAAAAACATTTTTCTTAGATAGTAGAAAACACGATTGAAAAGGGGAGGAAAAAAAAAAAGGACCAAAAAAGTGCCCCAAATGCTTTCTCCCAGAAATTTAGATTAGATCTAAGTTTTCCCAAATTCTCATAAAGTATCTGGGCTAGAAATTTCCTGCATGGACATAATGACACCTGACTATTGCAACCAGGGTAGGGAAGATGAGACAGAGCCTTTTATCTGGGCTTTGGACCTTGCAGCACTCTCCATCAGTATGTGCATTGGTGCCTACGCAAAAGAGGACTTCAGCTGATTAGTCTTATGATTAGTGATGGAGAAACACATGTAGATCAATCATGTGAACATTCCAACACACAGCTGCTTCTGTGTGTGTTGGTATCAGTAGTGTCCTGTGCTGCAGACAGCAGCTATGGATCACAGTGTCATAGTCTTCATGCACCAATTATGTCCACCAGCCTGGATCCTGAGTCCAGGCTTTCAGACCCCTACTAAAGCTCAGGCCCAGACCTTTGTTCCCCTCCTAAACTACATTGTGGGTGTGTCTGGCTGAAGTCCTGTCTTCTAGATTACCCTGAGACTCACGTTACAGCCCGGTCTGCTAACCCAGCTTTGGCCCCACCTTTTTTTGTTCTGATTGAAGCCTGTGGATGGACCCTTGACCTGACTATACTCCGTTGCCGTGCCTGAGATTGTCCATGGACACAGTTACCAGCTTCTCATTCAGTCTACCATGGTCAGACAATAAGGAATTGTGCTCACAGTGCAGACATGGTCAGTGTTCTCATTGCCTTTGACTACTGGCTCAGAACTTTTGGTTGGACAGTCTACTTTTGCTGCTTCCAGACACATGGATTGATGATGTCATTGTTGAAATCTAGAATCTATAATGGTAGATGCTAAATTAATAATCTCTTTCTATTGTTTTGATTAGTCATTCAACTTTGAAGTTTCCTGTCTCTTGTCTCCAAAATGAAATGTCCCCCTCCTATCAGCCATTAACACCTTCTTAAAACTATTGTTTCCCTTAATAATGGTAAGATGGGGTTTAATATGTATCTTAATCATCCTAACATCATTTGATTGACATACTATACACAGCAAGAATAAGCATATTTGTCAGTCCCAAACTGTGGTCTGTATTTGGAGGATTTCCATCTTAATCCTAATGTGCCTCAATTCCATTAACTGTGATCCACAGTTTTACAGAAATTCCAGGTGGGAAGGGATTTCTACAGATTGTCTGGTGCAGTCTTCTAATGCAAGCAGGGCTTTAGATTAGTTGGCTCTGCCAAGATGTGTCCTTAAACAGGGGGGTGGGGGTGAGATTCCACCTCTTCTCAGGCAACCTCTTCCATCTTTTATGCAGCCTTGAAAACTGTAATGAAAATGCAATAGGCACTGCCCACCTGCTAATATCGTTCTGTTCAAATGGTGTCATAGATGTATTTCACAAAGGCAAGCCAAGACCATGGTGGTGTTTCAGTTTAGGGTGTAACTCTGGTTCAAGCCTATGAAATGCTCTCCCATATGTGCTAAGCCATCTCAGTTTTTCCAGGAAAACCTGCTGTCTTAAGGCTGCTGACAGCTGAAGGTCTTCAGTCCCTGGGAAGACTGGTTCATAAAACTAGTTCTACCATTCATACACATCAGTCTTACCCATCCCAATTCATGTACTCTGACCACTTCACAAAGCTCCTGTTAAAGATACTTCAGAAAAATTGACTGTAATCAATTAGAATACAATTAGAAAAGTCTCTGAGGCTCATGTTGTACATTTCTTCTGCTATCTCTTCTCTTTCTAAAATCCAGATGGAAATGGGATAATTGAGTAACACTACTGTCTGCTAAATTAATCTGGGGCAAGTGTCCTCATAATGCTATAGCTCAAAATGAAACTCCTCCTAGTAGGTAAAAAAAAGTTTTTCCTTTCAATTTCACATTTGCAAAAGAGAAAGCTAAAGTTACCCATGGTATTATCATTTAAACATCCGAAAGTATGGATTTTTTATTCTTGCAGTCAAATCCTATTTTAACCTTATGAAACTATATGAAATGAAGTAGTAGGGTTTGTTTCATTTAGAGCTGTTTCAATTTGTGCTCTGCTTAACCTAGTGAACTCTAGTTAATTAGGATGTTCCTATAAACAATTAAGCTTCTTGTAGGATCATTAAGAAGATATAAAAATTTATGATGTAATAAACTGTAATAAAATGATAAAGTGGTTAGCACATCACAGCAATTCATGAGCAGCAGCATAGGTGTTAAAAGAGACAAGTGAGCAGGTACTGTCACCTAAACATTCTGAAGTGGATGCATCTTACAGAAGACTACCACTGTTTCCCTACAAACCTGAACTCTCATGTCTCACAAAATTTATCCTGCTCATTTGGGAATCAAACAGCAATCACCATACACTCTATTGCTCCCATCTGAAGCTATGCCATGTAGTGGACTTGTTATCATCACATGTAAATGGCTCACGATCATGGATTTCACTGACTACCTTTCCAAAAGGCAGCCTCTACTGTGGCTGAAAAGAAGAATTCCTGGTGTTAATTTAAAGTCATTGTTTTAATAACCTTTGCTCCATCTTGCACACAGCAAGTCTATTTGTTTCCTTCTGGAGTCTCTCCTTAAGAAAAAAGGGTAAGATATCATTGCCTGAGACATCTCCTAGAATTCTGTCCCATGTTATTGGGTGTGCTAAATGAGATTAAACCTTCTCTCTAAAATGTAAATACAATAATGATGAGCACTCAAATAACAATATCTTGAACCTTTGAAATACTTCTAGTCTAAACATCTATGGACATTTTATGGCTAGTCAAGGGCAATCATAATTTTAAAAAGTGTATTTCAGAGTTGCCAATTAGTATCTGATGATATTAATGACAATTCTGTGAAAGCATAAAGTGTGATCACTAATTTAAAAGCCTTTCAGAAAATAAAAAGTTCACAATGAGGAAAGATTTGATTTTTAGTTGTGGATATAGGCCAACCCAGCAGAAACAGGCACTGTGCTTCAGAATGAGTCACAGCCTGTTTAGGGCTAACCAAACACTCAGTCAGCCCCTAGCTGAATGCTTAATGCCTGGTCAGCTGTAATCTCACCTGACTATGTCCAAAGGATATTGGCTTATTCAAACCCAGGAATGTAAGCCAATGAAGTTGGGTAGAAGTGGAAAGGTCTAACTTCTTCCTGAATAAGTTAAGATATCCTCGGGGTGGTAGCGAAGAAGAGAAAATATTTTAAACTGAACAGATTCCGAGGGAAATCAAAGACATACATGTGTGAACATATGTAGAGTAGAGTCTGTGTTTTACCTCTCGGGAAAACATTACTTGACACCTGAGGGTGTCAAATTTGCATGAGGATTAAACTCTTGACCATATGGTTATGTAAGTATCAGCTAAATACAAGGACGAAAAAGAAGGCTTCTTATTTGTTCTTGGGGCATCTAAACATATTTCTTTCCTGTCATTTCTGTCTTACAAACTTTTGAAACAATACTATTTGTCTTGGATGCCCTAATATCTGGATTTGGTTTCACCTCAGCTTGACTTGCACCAAGGGTGATAGCAGTGTAACGCAAAGCAAACACTACATCACATCATTCCTAGCAGTGTGACAGGCTTTAAAACCAGACACTGGGTCAGAGTGCCCACAAGATAACAGAGAACATTTTCTCTGTACTTCATTGGCTGCTTTGCAAAATTCTGCTAAAGGGAAGCATAAAGGAATGGCATAGGAAGAAGGAGGGCACTTAAAAAAGTATTTACCAGTAATGAAGGTTAATCTTGAAAGGTTCCTGGAAGCAACTCAGTAATGAAAAATAAGCCTCCACCTTGAGGGTCAGAAGAAACTTATAATAGATGGATTAAAATGATCTTGTCAGTAAAAGGCAGGAAAAGCCAGACTACACCTAAAACAGTTTTAGTTTAAAAGTCATGAATAACTAGCTTTCATTATCAATGAGCTGCAGAGAATTACTTTGCCAAAAATCTAAATAATAACTTATTAAAAAAATTTTTTCTCAAGTAATTTTAAAGCATTTCAAATAATTAAATAAATTTAATAGAATGAAACAACTGTATTTGATATTATAAATTGTGATGATTTTTATATCCTATCGGACAATACAGAAATAATCCAATTACTTTACTAGTCAACTATAATTACATTACTTTTTTTTTTTTTTTTTTTTTTAAATTCACTCTTTGTTTAAAAATCTCAGTTATTAAGCTCAATTATTAAGTAAAGAACAGCATGGCAATTCTGCCAGCTTTTAGAGAGACTCTAAGATCAGTGACATTTCTTTTTTTATTTTGTTAGGGATTGTCTTTGATTTTGGAAACCTGGATTTCTTTCACTTAACATCTTTGGACCGAGACAAATACAGGAATTCAGATGAACTTTATTTCAACATAGCATTCATTCCCATTTCACTCCCATGCAGTTCACATTTAAATTCTAAACCTTCTTCCTAGATCAAGTCCTTTCAGGAACTTTGGGGTAAGGGAGAGATGTGATTTCTAAAATTTCCACTCTGTTCTTCTGTTTCTTCTCTTTATTTATTTCCACCTATGGTTCTTTCCTTTTGTTTTTATTTCATTTCTTTTAGGTGAAAATTTCATGGCCTACCATGTAGAAATTCAGAAAACTCAACCACTCTAAATGAAGTAGTCACAGTCATGTTATGCATCTGATTTTATGACGTTGTCCATTTTCTAATGGAGATTGCTTACATTCTTAGTCTCATTAACAGCAAGCTAGAACCTGCATTCAAATACTAGTATAGCACCAGAAAACTTCCTTTGCAAGGGGAAATTGGAACTCACATGGCAAGTCTCTGAGTATGACTCTTCTCTGCATAGCAGCTTTTAGTCCAAAAAATAGTGGATGGGCCTTATGGGCCAAAATCTACTAATTAATGTTATTTTGTCTTTTTTATTAGAACCAAACAGAACTTAATCTCAAAGTTACTGGAGAGAACATCTGACCAAACCTTATATGGGGCTGTATGTGGCATTACCATACTTTAGAGAGGTGTCAAACCTTACTTGAAAGAATAGCTGAGCTCTGAAGTGCACTGATTGGCATGATGCAAATGAAAAGATAACAAAGATCGTTTTCTAATGGAAATGTAGACTAAGGCCTACAGTTTTCTAGAAGAGGGGAAAACAAAAAAGAGAGAGACAAAGAAGGGGGAGAGCAAAAATGTTTAGAGGATATTTAATTTCCTAAAGTAGATTGAGTAGATTGAGTAGTAGAATGTAAAATTCTGCTGGTCCAAATACGCACAGTTTATCAGAAACATGGTGTTGCTCTCTTAGTTTTACCAGTGACTCATTTCAGAGTAAAAAACCTGTTATTTCTAATTTTCTGATTGTATCTGAAACAAGATGACAGTGATTTCACACAAACTTAGTAGTATTACTATACTGTGGGGGTTTGTTTTGTTTTGTTTGTTTGATTGTTTTTTGGGTTTTTTTGGTGGGGATATTGAAACTAAAGTGAGTAGAATGAATATCAGAAATAATAGCTTTAGTCCACTGTAACTTATGTCACCTTAGCACATTTTTTTGGAGCAATGCTGTTATGAGAGTAGGTAAGATTGCACTTGATTGATACTATATTGGGTCTTTTGATCTGTTGGACAAAATATAATAAGAGTATTTCTGCTAGCAGTATGGTAGTTGTTATTCTGACATCAATGACAAGTACAAAAGACAAAATTCAAAGTCAGTGAAATCAACATCTTTTTACTGCAGACTTGCTTAATTTCTTTCCTCATAGACTAAGATACTTCAGTTAGAGGAAATGCATGGCAAATAGAGTGGGTTTTTTTTTATTATTTCCAATAAAGTTTCAGTGATATTTTGTGCTAAAGAGAGTAAAATGTCATGAGTATCTTCACAGGATAAAATAGCAGGAGAACAAACCAAGTGCTCAAGTATTATTTTTTATAGTCACCTAAATACCATATTATTTAAAAGCCACAAAATACCAATTTCCTGTGTTAAAATAAATTCTCCTTAAAAAATTGACTGTAAAGATTCTAATGAGATTTTACTTTCCATATGAATTATAGAAAGTATCTTTACCATTAAAAAAAAAAAAGTCAGGACAGACTTTATCTGTTTGACTGCTTAATTTAAGAAATGGCTTATCCAATTTAAACCATTTAATTTTTGGGTTGAAAAATAAATAAAAAATGAAATGTCCCCAACCTGACAAGATAAAATCCAGGCTTAAGCTGAAAAAAAATGAAAATAGTCTAGTCACCCAAATACCTTAAAATATTCAGACTAACCCACACTCCATGATGCACAGTAGTACTTGATAATGCTGCTATGCTCCATGCAGCTTTTGGCTTTGGCCTTAAAAACACTGATGGTAGGATTGCCACTGTAGTACAGGGGTCAAACTTTGGTAAGCTGAACTATCAACAACAGAAACGTTTATCTGGCCACAAAACTACCTTCCAATGTGTTCATGTAATTGCAATCCTACTTTTGGCAGCTCCAGACAGGTGTATCTGAACATGTAGGAAGCCTTTCTTTCAAGATGTGTGCAGTTTATTTTAGATGAGTGGGGGAACACATGAGAATGGAAGCAGGAGAGAAGAGAAAGGCCAGCAGTTGCTAAGTGCAACAGTACAGTGGTGGCTGTATGCCCTTTTCTCCTCCCTCTATGAATTCCAGTGTTTTAAATGCCAGCTATTAAAATGAATTAACTCCATACTGATTAGTCAAGTGCAGCATGAGTAGACTGCAGTTCTAAGCTATTTCTTGATCTACTCAGTTAATTATGATTCTAGGTTATCAGAACTGAATAAGCACAGTACTTCCTGTTGGAAACGCCTATTCTTTGATAATTGCATTCAGTAAAGCACTACATCATCTGTCAAGGAACTGAGTTTAAATTCATTAATAAAAAACATAAGGAAACCCTTTAATTAAAGCAGCAGGAAATACTCTTTGCTTTCAAGGAACAACTTCTGAAAGTACTGTGCTAACAGTTTTAAAGTAAAAGACTTCTGAACTGGAAGCTGATTTTAGACATTTTGAAATCCAAGTGATACAGTACAGTGAATTCATCTGTGTCCTGAATGTTGCCCTCAAAATCCTCAAAGACAACTAAGATCAAGAATTGAAGCAGATACATCATTGTCTCCAGAAGATAATATACAAGACCAAGCTTGATGTGTGTGATATATCCGACTTGATATATCTGACTTGTCTCACTCTGCCAAAAAATGTAAATACTCCAGATAAATGTACACAAAGTACACTCAAAAAAAAAAAAGAAAAAAAAAAAAAGGAAAAAAAAAGAAAGAGCATTTTTCACTTGTCACAATAGCAAAATAAACACTTTCTAATAATATATAGCTGTATTAAGTTTCCTATTGGAATGTTAAGCACACAGGAATGGGAGCAGGTGATGTATCCCAAATCATCACATTCAGCTTTCAACTTTCTGGATTTTTAAAACAGGGACATTTCCATTGCATACACTGTGGTAATCTCAGATTGCTGTCATAATATTCTGATTTTGAATTCAATCACTTCACAGAGAAGAATCATTTCACTGGGAGAAAAATCTGATTATTCTCTTCCAAAATCTTCCAAAATGTACTCATGAAAAAGAAAATTTAGGATGTCCATGTGCCAGAATCTAAGTGCTAGACTCTCAGTTTCTATTGCTCATCAGGAGGACACCCTGGAAAAGCACCCTGGAAGCACTGGACAGTGCTTCCCTATCTTCTGATCAGCACAACCTCAGATGCTGATTCTACACAAAACCTCAAGAATGCCTGAACTATACAAATTTTGTGAAGTTTAGTGATTCTTCCAAGAAATGTGAATCTGGTATTTCAGTGACTGAACGTAATTTTCTGGGAAATAAGAATTACAAAGATAAACTATGTCCCTAGATAATCTAGTAGATGAAAACTTGCAGTCAGCTACCAGATGTGGGGGGCTAGGGCACTTCTAGGCAATCTGGAGGCAATGTTGGGCAGTGACACAGGATTGCATGGTACCTGCATACCTGTTTCTTTTTCCATACATGTGAATAAAAACTTCTCTGTCAAACTGAGCTGTTGCATTTTTTGATGCATTTTTTGCTATGTCAGCATACCCAAGCAGAAAATCAAACAGACACAAACTAAATAAATAGAGATCAAGTGTACCTTAGGAGGAAAGTACTAACCTTTCACCCAAGGTCTCATCAAAATAAAATCAAATTCACAGAATATAAGCCCCTAAATGTCTGGAAGAAGTGGGGAACGAGGGCTGTGCTTGCTTAGATGCCTATAGTCTAGATCATGAGAAGAAAACTTCAACAGCCATTGTTTCCACACGTATAGTAATCTTTCTCTTCCCCCCCCCCCAACCCCTCCCTATTTTTCTTTCATTAAATCTTTTTTGGTATCCTCCTTATTTGCCTTCTAATGGTGTATACATCTCTCTCCTACTCTCTCATGCTAATTCAATAATGACTACGAAGATAAAAATCCCTTCCAAGAACATGAAGTAGAAAAGGATAAATAAAATTTAAGGGGTTTATGTGTATTTTTACACCTTTCATGCCTTTCATGCCTGATTTGGGAATTCTAATCCTTCCTTTCTTTATTAAGACACTTAAACATGGGAAGAGAGATTCAACACACAAATCACATATGCATACTTTCTCTGTCATACAGGATACACTCTCAACATGAGAGCTGAATGTTTGACTCTGGTAAATTTGAATCTCCATTTGGCCCCATGACTTACTGGCTGATGCTTTGCAATACAAACTCTGCTGTGCAACCATACTATAAACTTTTTGCCTTTCTGTTAAGCTTGACTAGAACTACATTTTTTTCTGGAGTCTAGAATATTCTTTTGAGCTGTACACAAGCTTTTGAACACCAGTGGTACTTGAAGCTATTGCCAGAGTAACAGACTCTAACTTTTACACTCTAAATTGCTGTAAAATAAGCATGTGCATGCACACACATGCACAAACCCAGATTGTGCACACATGCATAGGTAGACAAATCGCTACCACTATTGTCTGTATCAATACAGTTCTTATTATTTAAAGATACTGGTAAAGATGGAAAGAATTGTAAAAACAATCCCAGAATAGATATTTCTTACCATGTGCCACCCAGCCATGTTTACACTGATCACAGGTTCTCAGGTTAATCTTCCCTGGCTGAAAACATTCACATGTGCAATTTACCAGTGTACAGCGGATGGCCTGGAAAAAGAAACAGAAAAAACATGTTAATGTATTTCTTCCTGCTTGTACAAATTTGTTGTGGTGGGTGGAATGATATTAACTGAATAGCAAAACCCAGCTGCCTAACATTCAACGCCTTGCTCCTTTTATAAATAGAAATTAATTTTCTTTCAAAAATATATGGCAGTATGTCCCATGGAGATGAATATGTTCCTAAAATCTTTTTAAGATTTGCTCTATTTTCTTTAGGGGGAAAAAAAAAGTTTTAAAATGATGCTGTAGGGGTTCCACAAATATCCTGGTCTTATATTGTCTTCATGAAGAAAGTTACTAGTGACGTCTTACCATAGGACCATACCTGTTTCAAATCCAGATAAAAATTAGGAAACAAAAACATATGGAAAGGAAAACTACAAATATATTTCTCCTTCCTCCATGGAATCCAAAGGCTGGTTTTAAATTTTCTGGGGTTCACTTAAGACACAACTCTGCTGCAAAAGGAAGTAATGGATTTTATGTTTTCCCAAAACAATAAAATGATAAAGGTACAAGAATAGGGCTGGTTAAAAAAGCATCCTGTAACTTGCCTTTACATCTTTCACTTTCTCCAATATCTAGAATAGCCTTTTACCTCTTAACACTCCTCATTTGTTAAACATGTATTTCTCTATTTCAAAAGTACCAATGGTAAAACTCCAGTCCCATGCAGAGATCTCAAATATGCTTAATAATACACCTACCTTAATAATACACTTTCTCATCTTCCTTTTTAGAATTATTTCAAAAATTACACAGGTTTACTTTGACAAGGGCTAGCTACAGCCACAGAAAAGTGAATATAAATTGGATGAGACTCTTTCTAATATAACAGACATATGTTTTTAAATAGTGTAGAAGATGACCTGTGCACTTCAAACTGCTACTAATAAATTTATGGCATGCATTTAGATGTAATTTGCATGGAGATTTCTGAGACAGAGAGGCTTATTCTGATCATTCACAGATTAACAATCTACTGTAACTACCAGAGCTGCCAGGAAAAGATATCTCTATAGATTTAGATGCAATCAATGATTACTTGGGGGCTAAGGTGGGGGAAGGGTTCTTGGTACGCATTGCCACAGAGATACTGAAGAATTATGAAGACTCTTGTCTTTCTCTAAGAATTAATACACACACTCACACATATTTTCCATACTGAAAATAATATCTGAACTGTAGTGACTTGAAAAAAATTACATTCAGAATTAGCTTGGCCTGACTAAGCTCATTGGCTGCTGACAATGAAAAAGCCTCAAAATTATTTTAAATGGTAGATTTATTTATTTATCTGAATCAGACAAATGTAAACAATTTATCAGACAGTGTAAAGACATTTATAGTTCATGGATACACTTAATATCTGCATTTCTCTGACAAATTTCTGCTACAAGAGTCCTCTATTCTTCTTATCCTATCTGCTCCTTTATAACCTTTTACTTTCAAAAACCTAGTGGGGAAAAAAAAAATCCTGCTCTATTATGCCTGACACTTCAGGGCCTCAGTCCCAATGTCACCTGTCCAATTACTCATTAGTCAGGTTATAAAACACTGCTCTATGGATGTGTGATTAAAAGAATTAGTAATATGAAATATAATGGTACCAAAGAAGTGCTGACTGTGCAGGAATAATATATGTGTTTGTGGGTCATGAGGAAAAAAAACCCTGGAAGGTCCTGTTTCATGTTCAATAGTGTATTGACCTGGCAATATATCAGGACTACACTGGTCAGTAATGGTGTTCTTTTGCTAATATGTTCATTAATTAATGAACTCAGTAATTAATTGTACTGCAAGAAGGAGGTCTTTCAAGATGGTATTCTTACTTTACAGTAGAAGATTTTCTCACATTCACCACTTATTTCATATCTCTGCGGGAATGTGACATACATTGGTTGTATTTGATGATATTTTGATTTGTTCATGTGTCATTTACAGTACATGTAAGAGGTGTAATATAGTGCAGTACATGTACTAGATGAAACTGACATTTGGAAGAGTTGCTTTATTAAGGCTCATCAGCATTTCCATTACAACCCTATCCACTTTTGGCCTAGAGGTCAACAGTTTGCCTGTAAAAATTTGATTCAGCTTGAACCTGAAATAGAGTGTTGCAGCTTAAGAGTAAGTTTTATTACACCCATTCAAAAATTATCCATTTAGCCACTATAGATTATAAACTGGGGGGAAAAGTTTAGAGGTTACATGTTTCTTTTCCTCTTCTCTGAGTTAAAGAGAGTATTGATGATGTAAAGTGTTGAACTGGTTAATTAGTATGATTTCTATCTTTCGCACATATTGCCCAAAGAATTACCCAAATCTTTCAGAAACATGAAAACAACAGCTTTTTCGCCCAATAAATAAATCTGGAAAGTCTTCAAAAAGAGCTATGCATTTTTATAAGTTAATATTGATTGGCATGAAAAAAATCAAAACATAATTAGCATGGCCAAAATATTCAGCCCAGCCTTAATTGGCTGCTTTTTCTGCCAAGGGTGTTTGTTGATGCCAGTTTGTAATTTGGTTTCAATAGTTTCCCATTCCACCACAGAGAATCCCATGCATACTTCTGAATGATGAGGATTACCCCTCAAGCTGCAAGATGATCATTTAGGACTGGAAATACTCATTCTAATTCATGTTCTGGCAATGATCTTGGGCAAAATTTTGTTAGTCTGATGCCTACATTCCCTAAACAACAGCTAGACACAATGACATTGAGAGTTGCCAGGGCAGATGCAACACAAATTTGGAGCCATTCTATGATAGTAGAGGCTACTGAAAGTCTCAAATAGAATTTTATCTTTATTTCAAAGATTAATTTTGAACTTTACTTAGTTAATTCAGAATTATTGTAACTACCTGAGATCACTGCAATACCCAACACAAAGCCAATGTAACTCAGTGACAGGAAGATTCAAGATACTGAAAACAGTGTGTGATCCTACGCACAGGCTTGGAACGTTAACATTCATTAACGTGAAAGAAAGTAGTGTGCTTGAAGACCTTGACAATGCAACCAGCAAATTCACTGAGCCTTGCAAAGATATGCATCACAATTATGAACAGTATTTTTCAACTGTTTTCCAATACTAAACTTGGGAATAGAAGTCACTGACAGCTTGTGCACCAGGCTCAGGAATGCCAGAAGGGCAGCTGAAGGTGAATGTGGCATAGATTAACCTGAGAACCCAAAATTTTAATGCAGACCTCCCCAGCAGCAGGATTTTAAGGTACAGTAGCTCGTGTTCTTGTAGGTACCTGTGAAGGTTAGTATATCTGTGGTTAGACGTCTGGTACTGCTTAATTTTAAAGGGGTGGGGTGGGAAGTGGGGTTAATAAAAAAAGATACTGGATGTAGCAGCTGTATATTGCAACCATTGTTCCAACCTGTTCGTTAAATGTAGGTATAAAAATCCAAGGGTGTACCAATGTTAGAAGTTTGCCAAAATGTGCTTCTAAAAGAGTTTAATTAGGCATTCCACAAGTCATGCATTGTAATTCTGCCTTCCCATGATTTTGATAAAATGTTTATGCAATGGGACTTTGCATATTATACTATTTTCTAGGGAAAGAAACAGAAATTTTCCCTGACTGAGATCTTCCTCAGGAGCTTCCCCAAGACAGCCAGAAGGAAAACAGAAGGAAAAGTGAATAGTGAAAGGAATTCTAAAATCAGCAGACAGTCTCCCACATATTAGCTGATAGGCAACCACGTATTTAGATGACAACTTGCAGGTTAACACCTTAAGTACACAACAAAACATGGTTTCCTACATTCCTCAAAACATGCATGCTGTTATATTTTTACCATGTCAATGGCTGCAGTTAGCAGGAATTCTCAGGCATTTTTTTACATCCCTTTCACTGAGTTCCTAATGTAATGCTTCTTGTATTTCTGTCAAAATTTCAGTGGCCCTTGAGGACCTATGCAGGAAATGGACTGGACTTCGGCAGAATAATTTAAAACAGTTTATACTGCTGATTCCTTAAATCCTAAAATTTTTAAATTGACATTGAGAAATATGCAATGCAGCTCTCTTTGAGATCTTTCTGTAAAGCATAATGCAAAAAGAAAGGAACTTCGCCTAATACTAAAGCATGATGCCAGTAAACCTATGCAGAAGTTAGTATGATTATTAAAAGATCTGACTAAAAGACCTGACTTCTCTGGGTTTCTCTCAGACCAAGGATGTTAATTTAATACTATTTGAGTGATTTTATTACATCTAAGAAGTAAATATAATTCACATGTTAATAGAAATAGCTATAGCAGTAATGAAAAGATAAATCTTTCTGGCCATTTTGCAGAGCTTCCAAGAGATCAGAGTCAATAAGCTACTATGAAAGGAATAACAGTGTGGGAGAAGGAGAACATGTGAAAAACAGATATGGTTCCTTCTCTGGAGTACTTATAAGTGATCACAAAAGATGGAGGCAGTTTTAAATGACACAACATTCTGGAGAGACAGGTAAGTTTTGCAACAAAACTTCATAATGTAACTCGTGATGAGGCTTCAAGGGCTCAGTGAAGTTGAACAGCACCTTACTGAAGTCTCAACCACATCTTTCTATGCAGTGGCAGTATTAACAGAGTCTTATTCCTAACGTCCTTGCCTCACTTTTCTCAAGTGCAAAAAGGTATTTAAAAAGTGTTTTCTTTCCACATCTATATCACTGTGCACCTGAATACATAATGGAGTCAACTATACTCATTTTCTGCATTGATGTTCCATCTACCTATCCCACAGAGCTCACACAATCTAAATCCAGTGTTACCAGCCACAGAAGCATGAGGCTTGAGGATAATTTGTTCCTGTGAAATCTTTTTAGTGAGTCTGCAAACCAGCAAGCAAGTGCATAAGGGCAGTTCTTGACAGCTGCATTAAAATCAGTAAGACTGTGTGAGTACGCACTCTACACGAATGTGTTAGTTAGCAAAGATGCCATGGGTTTTAAACACATACACACATACACATAAGTATACTTGAAATTTAGATTTTGTATAAAGGCAATTCACAAGTTCCATGTATTTTGTAATACAGGCAAGAACTTTCCATATTTAATGACAGAATAAATAATCTCATTTATGTTTTTAAAACTAATAGTAGTTCGAGTATTGTGTATCAATGAATTAAATATTTGCGTGAAATTATGAAAAGTGTTAGAAGCAAAAAGCAGTTTTTGCAGCTCATGTCTCACTTTTAAGAGAAACCCAAACACATGTTAAATTAACATTTTCTATCCATTGTCTAACAGTTTTACTCCCTATTGCAAATGAAAATAAAATAATTTTGAACTAATATTTTATTGAAAGTAAATAACACTCAGGAGAACAATTTGAAGCCATCATACAGTAGATGATCTTGAGACATGACACTAAAATAACGAGTAAGACTAATGAGAAACACAGGGATCCACTCTTGTTTTGCTGTGTGTTCATTCATGACAGAATAGGTTATGAAGTAGAAGACAACAGATAAGTTCTGAAAATGTTAAACACTTTTTTAACAGAAAGTCTCCTCTGCCATTAATTTTCTCATCCTGTTCCTTTCGTATAAAGTTACGAAGACAATATCTATATGACATCATTGCTGAGTGCAGGACTGTACCAAACAGTTTTAGGTTCAGAGTTTTTTCTTTTTCAGACCACATATATGCTTTTTAAAAAGTTCCTAAAAATCTGTCACTTCTTTTCTTTACTACTTTATGAATCCAAATAAATAATTCTTTCCTGCCAATTAAGTACTTTTTAAAATATCATGGCAAAACTTCTGCTGTGGAGGTGACAAAAAGTTCCCAATAAAATCACACTATTTTTAATAGCTGGGAAATCAGGAGTAGAATAACATTTATTTTCAAATTAACACCAAAAGGAGGATCATTTGCATACTGACATTTAGTAAATGCACAATGTCACCTTCCTGTAATGATATTGGTATTATAGGGAACTGTTTCGGTTTAAACCCAGCTAAGTCCCACTCAGGCTTTTCCTCACTTCCCTCACAGTGGGATGTGGAAGAGAAATCAGAAAAGTAAAAGAGATAAAATCTGTGGGTTGAGATAAAGGTAGGTTGTACCTTTAGGAGGTAAAGCAAAAAAAACCCACAAGCAAAATAAAACAAGGGATTCGTTGTCCCCCTTCTCATGTACATTTTAACTTCTAAGAAAGAGGGGAAATTGTGGTGGAAGTGCTTACTACACTTTCTTCAGAATGAAGCAGACACATGCAGAAGTATTTCTCTCTCTGCAGGGTGACCATATACCTCCATCATGCAATTCTGGTACAAAAATGACAATTTTGAAACTCAGCTAAAATGATTGTATGGGTAATTCAGCCACCAAAACACTGGACTGGAAGAGGGGCAATGTCTTGATACTGATCCTGGGTCTGTCACTCCCACAGATGCACTTATTTAACCACTCAGCCTGTAACTGCCCAATCTGAAAAAAATGGGTAATGCCAATATATACCATTTGCAGAGACAAGGCTAATAAACTGCTGACACAACATGACGAGGTATGAGGGAAAAGGTAAGACGGAAACATTTAGCAATAATATTTCTTCTGTTGGCACAAAAATTTTAACAGATTGTTAAAGTTTACTTTGATTTATCATCAGTAAATTAATGATTTTATACACAGAAATCACCTAGAGAAAATAACTTCAATTGATACACGACCATTACTAACTTCAATACTAATAGCTTAATAATGCTTCGCCCAAAGCAAAAAACAGTAAGGGGGGATTTACTTTGCATTTGAATGGTCTGAAACATTCATGTAATGCTATAACATTTTTAATCTCTCTCCCATTTAGAGATACTCAAATATCTTCTGAGTTATTCGCTGCATTGCAGTATTTTGTTAGCAATTTCACCTCACATTCTATTAGTATTTTTTCTTACTTGTATTTATTTTCAGTAAATACAATTTGAAAGGTAATAATATTGTTATATTTCTCTGTGGCATTCAAGGAAACAGTTTCTAATATAATATGAAGGGAAGGATGCTAACAAGAGAAAAAGGTGTTAATAGGATAAAGCAGCTTTTTCTGTAATAAGAAAACTAGTCTTTAAGCATGCTAGAAAACTGTTTTCAAGTCTTCTTGAATAAGAGCTGTTAAGTTAATGGGGAATAAGAGGAAAAGAAAAAAAAATCATTTGTAGTCTTGCATAAATTTAGCAGTTGCTCTTCAGTTCTACCCCAGACACCAGCAAAAGTAGAAACCTGCATTAAAGAATGCTACCTAGACTTTTCTAGAGAAATACAACACAGGATGTATGTTTTATTTTTCAGGAAGCGTCTGTAAAGCTTTCATGCTGCTTCTAGACACTCAGCACACAGGGCTGCCTACAGGATTTCATACAAAGACTTCAGGTACCCTATGTTTCTATAGCATGTAAAACTAGCCTGAGGGTCTCAGGCATCAAAGTTATTTGCACTGAAAAAATTAAGATTGAAAAGAGCTTCCTTGCTTAAAATTTGAAGAAAAAACATAGTTGATTTAAGAATTAGATTCCCTGTGCCCAAGAGCCTGTTAGCAAATACAGATATTTGTTCTTACAGATGAAAACCAGATTTCTGCTATGAAACCAACGCTGTCAGTCACTGTTCAGCCACGTATGTTGCCAAGGCAGCGGTCAGTGTCAGATAGGTATCCAGCACGCAGGCATGCACCCACAAGAAGTTTCACATACTAACCATGACTCTTCTAGAGAATAGCACTGCAAGCTACACCCAGGAACTCATCCCAAGTACCCCAAACTCACTGTCTCCTTTAGAGAGTGCAGGAGGCATGTAGCTTCCACTGTTTTTACTGGCCTGCCCTGGACCTGTGATTTACTCTCCCTTGTGAGATCCCACCTGGGGTACTGCATTTGTCTCTGGAGTCCTCAGCAAAGGAAGGACATGCACTGCTTAGAGCAAGTCCAAATAAGGACCACAATGACCAGAGGGCTAGAATACCTCTCCTATGAGGAAAGATTGGGAGAATTGGGATAGCTCAGACAAGGGAAGAGAAAGTTGCAGAGCTTTCCAGTACCTAAAGGGGCTTGGAAGAAGGCTGGAGACTTTTTACAGGGCATGTTGTGATAGGACAAAGGATAATAGCTTTAAACTGAAAGAAGGTAAGTTTAGGCTAGACCTAAGGGAGAAAATTTTTTTGAGGAGGGTTATAAAACACTGGAACAGGCTGCCCCAGAAAGGTGGTGGATGCCTCATCCCTGGGAACATTCAAGGTCAGGCTGGACAGGGCTCTAAGCTAACTTATCTATTTGAAAATGCCCCTGCACATGTCAGAGGGTTGGACTACATGATCCTTTAAAATTCCTTCCACCCCTAACCAATCCATGAGCCCATGATTCTATGAAAAGTCCAGGTGATAGTTCTCCAGAAAACAAGTGCATCTTGCTGGCAACTGTACCGGAGGAAGTATACTGAGATTCCTATAGTGTGGTATCAGCCTTGCTTCCCGCAACAGACTTCTGCTGCTTTATAGGAGATGCTTCAGAATAAAGTATGTAAACCAATAATTCAAAACTTGTGATGCAGAAATTAAAACTAAATACGCTCAAAAAAGTTGGTTGGTTTTTTTTCATCTGGTATCTTAAAAAAGACATAGAACCTGTGGATTTAGCATGAACATGGAAGAAAATCATCAACAATTTTTAACATTATGTGGAGTACTGGGTCAGGAATCCACAAAAGAGGATTTTTTTCAGTAGAATATAAGTGTTTCAAAAATAATTATTTCACTCTATTAAATCACATAAGAAATCTATTAAGCCTAATATCTCTTCTTCATCTATTGTCTCTCTACAAATCAATCAGATTAAGAGAATGTTAGAAGTCATAAAGGTGATCTGATAAATAACTCATAACCTCTAGACTATCTTCAGACTATTTGAACAATCTCAACTAGTTTTCCAGTAAAAATTACAAGGGAAAAATATGTAAATATACAAATATATCACTTCTAACAAGTAAATAGGGAACCTTATAAGAAAAATGTAAATGTCCACACAAAATTATGTTATCAAAATCAGCTAGATTTTTTATATTCCATCTTTTTCTTAGGTTGAAAGAATAAGCAACATCTGATACAAACAATGCAAAATGCAGCAGAGCCCATGGAATAGCTATATCTTTGTCTCTGTTTATTCAGGAATTCTCCTTAAATAATATCACAAATACATTGTTTATTTTCTAATCTGCTCTTCAGGAAGTTTTGCCTTTAAGGACTTCCTTTCCTTCTCAGATGTTATTACTTTCTGGATTCTAAATGATGTTTTTTCAATTTGGCAAAAAGAATTATGTGGATTTACACTGCACTGCATAAAAGAATTAAAATGAAAAATTTATTGTTTTGAAAATAATTCTAAAAAAAATTAATATTTTCTCTCTTTTCAAGGTCAAAATTCCACACTATTTATCCTGTTCTTAAGTTATACTCTAAAGCAATAACTTCTTATTTACATTAATAAAATACCCGATCCTGCACTGTTCCTTCAGTGACCAAATCTGTCAGCCACAAAACTGATACTATAAGCAAACAAGAAGAAAACCACCCAACTTTTTTCTTTTTTGCCTTGTCCCCAAAAAGCCAGACTAATAGGTGAAAATTTTTCTCCTCATTAAGGTAAAGTAAGTAATTACTTAAATATTAATTTCTTTTATTAAAGTAACCTTTAAATTTTACTTCTTGGGTATTTCCTGAAAACAAGGCAATGAATTTCTCTAAAGTATATTCTGTGCCTTCACCTTTTTTAGGAGAGAAAAGAATTCCAGTAAGTGTGAAATATGTGTCTCTTTGGCCAGAACGGAACATTAAAAAAAAAAAAACCAAAAAAAACCATATATATATATATATATATATATATAAAATAAAACCAGAGAGAGAGAGAGAAAAGAGGGAGAAGGGGGGCAGGCAGTGGAGGGAGAAATGTTATTGGTTTTCTCAGAAGGATTTTCTTTTATACATAGCTTTATCCTATAATTTTGTCCCTGTTGGGCACACTGCCTAAATTTAAACACAAACAGTCAAGCAATGAAGAAACATTACCACATTTACTGTGAACAAAAACTCCCAGTTGTACAGTGAAATTTTAATACATTTCAACTTATCTCTTTTACTAATGGGGAGAGTACAAACCCTGCAGGAATTCGCTCTGCAAACTGGTAATTACAGTAGACTCACTTTTTTATAATGCATATGTATAGTCAGACACAAGAAACATAGCTGCCCTTTTGATGTAGGTTACAATAGGAATGTTTAAAAAAAATTATGAAAATCTTCTGCAATTCTAAAGGAATGCATTATTTCATGGGAAGTTGTCCTTTAGCTAAAGAACAGAAATATATAAAATACAATAGAACATGCATATATTTATTTGCTTTTGTAATCTGAAGCAGAATCTTTATCAGGCCATTCTTTTTTTTCAAGTAGGGTAGGGTCTTTCTGGTTTGCTTTTTGCCGTTATTTTTTTCCTAATGTACCTACTGGTACAAAACTGGTTTCCATCCTACAGTATGAGTTCAGAAGACCTTTGCTCCCCCAAGCCCCCCCCGTACACAACATTCAAATATAAATTTTGATCATCAAATTCATGTCTCAGTAAATCATTATAACATACATTTAAAAGTACTGTTGTAATTGCATAGATTTACAACGTATACTGTCAAACTCATACAAGATATTAATTTGCTTTGTCTGGCAAAATATGTTTGTAGCATACGCAGAAATTTAATTTAATCTGAGGACGTGTGAAATCGAAGTAGGATCTACTGCCAAGTTGTACATACAGACAACATTCTTCTTTAATACAATGATAAACAATCCAAAACATCCAAACAAGCAAACAAACAAACAAAAACAAAGCACAAGACAAATGAGGGTTTGCAAAAACTCCCCATATTTTCATGTCATTCATGGTTTGCACCACTATTTCTTAATGCCTATCAAGAAACCATACCACTTTATTCCGCAAATACTCATATCCTTACTCTTTACATATACTCATATTCACATTCTAGAAAGGTAGGAAAAAATATCACAAATTCTTTAATTAAATCATTGTGCGCACTAAGAGCAACACAGTAAAAAATCATGTTATAATTCCCATTTCTAGAATCCCTGTAAAAAGGCACATTTTCAAAACTGCCAGAAGAGCAAGCCACACAACCTGGCATTTTTTTGAGCTGCATTTTCACCAGTTTGCAACACCTAGCTTGGTGGAAACACAATCTGCCTGTCTCTGTTGAGCAGATCCTGTGTGTTACACTGGTTGAATGGTAACATGAAACATTTGCAAGCTTCTCCTAATACAGAGCATATTTCAATTATGTTACAGTTAAGAATAACAACATATGCACAGCTCAAGACAGTCACAAGGAAACTCACTAGACCCCAAGGTTTCATTCTCCAAACACACAAAGTCTTAATTACAAGGAAACCATGTAAGCCAGTGTCGATGATTGCTTGCAACCACCAACAGAGAATCAATGGCCAAATGAAAACTGCAACAGCAATGGTGAAGGTGTCTCCTCTAAGACCTTTCAAGATACTTTCCATGGAGTTTTTCTATACTTAAAGCCCATGAAATTTCAGGTGAGCTGGAAATTTTCATTTCCCTTATTGCTGCAGAGTAGCTTTCTCACAGATGTAACTCTCTTCTCTACAGAGGTGTTTTTTAAGCAGTGAAATTACTTAATTTAGAAGTGAGTTGTTAATGACTGCAGAATTACTTAACTTTTTCCCTCCCCCTGCCTTTTTTAATCAAAAAAATCTGATCTTGACTAAATGTGAAGAGATTCCTTCTCATTTAGAACTAGTAGGCTTGCTACAATCAGACTGAGCATCAGACTAAGGGTGCTACACTAGGGCTACTAATGAAAAGCACAGAACTTGATGTATTGTATGCATGGTAAGCATTTTACTTATTCCAAAATCCACAATCTGCTAGGAGAGTGAGAAGTATACTACTCACAGTAGACCTGTGAGTGTAAACATTCTTCAGAGAAACAAAAGTAAATTCCACAAAATAGAAGTTTTATTCCATATGACTTGCTGCCCTGGCTGATGCAATACTTAGGATGTGCTTAGTCAGCAAGTTTTTGTTGAAAGCATACAGGAGGTAACACAAACTCATCTTCAGAAACTACCTTCACCACTGCACGTCATAATTGTCACAGTGATTTCTGTCTTTCTCAGGGTGGGCAGAGAAGACACACAGAGGCTCAGTCTTGACTTGAAATCTACACCCTATGCTAAAACGTCGCCTAATTTCTAGATTTCAGAAGCAGTGTGAGGAGAAACAAGGGACAATATAGCCCAGATTATGACCCTTCTTGTGCAGAAGACAACAGACCCAGTCATATTTCTAAACAGAAGAAACAGTATCTTTGCAATGAATATGCAGCAATGCAGCTGCTTTCCTCTTCCTGACCTACAACCTTCATTTAATTCTAAGGATTCACAGAAAAGAAACTCCAAACAATTTGAAAAAGGCACTGCTTCCTTTAATGTCCTGTCACATGCAAAAGTAAACAATGTCTCTTTTTAACAACTTTCCATAATAAAGAAAAAATTACAATACTAAAATTTGTTGTACTAAATGAGTGTAAAAAGACTGTATGTGAGACAATTACAGATAAAGGCTTTATCTAAGGAAAGCATTCCAGATCATTGACAGTGACCTTCATTATTTATTTCTTGATACTTCCCAATTTTTAGTACCCAGTTCAATTTGGGAGTCAATTTTGGGAAGTGTAAAGGACCTTCAATACATGCAGAAGTTCTGCAGACTTTCATCCTCCTTATCACTCCTCCTTTTTATAATATTATGTGTAACAGTTGATGACATGGGCAAAAAGTAAAACTAGTTAGAATCAGGTGGCTGCAGTTTAAGGAGATAGTCCTGAGTGATACCTGAGACAACATAAAGTAATTTGCTGACAGTGAAACTAGAATAAATTTTATGTTGGAGGGCAGTGTTGGAGGGAGAACACAAACTCTCTTTCTTGTTTATTTATTTAACTGATGGCGTTATGAAAATTCTGTATCTGTTTAAAACACAAGACACAGTAAGCAAAGAGAAACTAATTTTTGAGCACAGTTGCAGGAAGATGACCAACAAAGCCTACAAAACTTATGGCACAGTTGCCATGCTTTTCACATTTGTCACCTGTCCTATAAATACCATTGCCTCCTGTTTTACACCTGCCTATTTCTTGCTCTGTTAGGGGAGAAATGCTAGCCTGCTACCAAAGTTTCTGTAACAGTAACATGCCCCTGAGCACCAAACCAAGCAGTCAAGAGATGCTACCCTTCTTGCTTCTGACCTTATGAATTTGTCAGAGAATCAGAGAATTTGATGAGTTGGAAGTGACACAGAATAATCATGGAATCCAACTCCTGGCCCTGCAGAGCACCATCCCAAGAGTCATACATGTGCCTGAGAGCATTGTCGAAATGCTTCTTGAACTCCACAGTATTACTGTCTTGAATAGATCACCATCACAGTTATTGCACAAGAATTGGGCCAAATGACTATCAAATTGTTTTTGAAAGATTCGTGTGCTCTCTCCTGGTTTTGCAATTAGGAAGACATCTTCATATAAAAAACCAGGACATTTAAATACAGAATCAGTTTTTCTTCTAATCTCTTATCTTATAATAGTTTAGCAATTACATATATTTATTTGAAATCAGCTGAAAACTCAGATACTACACTGGACCAAAGGAAAAAAAAATCACAGTTGTTTTGTTTATATTTTCCATTGCTTTTGTGTTTTATATAGCGAGAGGAGTGGTCATCAGTCTGATTTGGATATTATCCATTTCTTCTTTACACAATAGGTAAATTTGTATCTTGAAATGCATGCTAAAATATTATCTCTGGACCCTGAAGTCTCGTTTATCTACAAATCTAAAACAGATTAGGCAGTGGGAGATACGAGATGGTTGTGATAATCTGTTCCTGTATCTCAGATCTGGAAAAAGGAAAATTGTACTCCCAGCATACCTAAAACTTTGAAAATTCAGTAGAAAAAGTAAACCAAGTAATGAAGAACATTTTCTTTATTTTTTCCTTTATTTTCCCCTTTTTTTTTTAAAAAAAAAAAAAGAGCATAAACTATTTTATTAAACAAAACTCATCTATTTGGATATATGCATTCAGCAGAAAATGACAACAGCTATACAACAGATATCTCAGCAACCATCAGGCTACCCAGTCAAAAATAATGTGTTCTAATATGCTGCATTAAAGTAACAGCAACTTTTGCCATTTGGCAGCACACATTGTATTCGAACCCGTTTGAGAAAACAGTGTGTTAATTTGTATCTCGTATTTATCAAATCCTGACTATCCATTTTGAAGTGTTCAACATCTTTAAAAATCAACACACATCCTCATAGATAAAGCTGAGAGAATTTATTGCATTTCCCGCTTCTTTTACAAGCTCTCTCCCACCTTAATCCAGAGGAATACAATATTCAGTGCATGTTTAGTATTTCCTTCATTTGCCTTCTGTCATGCTGGTGTTAGATCTTGCCAAGTGTAGCATCAGCTACAGTAATCCTGCTGCTACTCACTACACAAGTGAAAAGTGTAGTCTGTAGAAAGAGGAATGTTCTCATTCCCTCTGCAAAATCCAGCCTGCAGGCTCTAATCCAGCATGTATACTTCTGTGCACATGCTGTGCTCATCCTAGCCCTGTATTTATTCCTGTCATAGCACCATGCAGTTTATTACAGACAAAAGTTACTTTGGTCACCATGTAATGTGCAAATACTTTGCAGCATCTACATCTACATCTACATACTGTGCACATTTGTGAAAAAAGCAGACCAGGCTGGTAGAAAGTGAAATGGCTTGGTGTGTGCAAAATACCAGCCCAGAGTCTCTTCCCATTGCAATCAATATGTGACTTGTCCTGTTTCACTGAAGGGCAAGTAAGCCCATCATAGGTGTTTTTATGGTTTTATGAAATTAGAGAAAAATATAGTAACCTGGAAA
This sequence comes from Pseudopodoces humilis, assembly GCF_049639895.1. NCBI lineage: Eukaryota > Metazoa > Chordata > Aves > Passeriformes > Paridae > Pseudopodoces > Pseudopodoces humilis. The sequence goes on along the minus strand of NC_142203.1, from coordinate 45,101,650 downwards.
ATGTGTCAGTAACAATCTACTCTCTCCCAAACTATAAAATGGAGAGGATTATTATAGTTTCTAAAGTAGATCAGCTTTCTATCACTCTTTGAATTTATCAGCCTAAGAGAGTATAGAACAAAAGTATCAGCCTAACTAACTGAGGGGAACAAATCCTGCTCTCAGCATTTTGATGCTTGTAGGGCAGGAGGCTGCATAGGGACACTTAAACCTGTGGTAATCATAGCAGGTATTAATGGTTGGTACTCTATTTGCAGACATTGCTGTAGCTGCTCCTTAGTGCCCTTCTTCCCCAGACAAACTCAGAAGCAGCTCTGATAAGAGCTCCCTGACAGGCTCTTGCTGCCATCCTCACCATCACAAATGCCATTTCCTGAAGCTCCTGCTGTCATCTACCTACACATATATATATTAGCTGCACCGTAAATGCCTGTCTGTGTGCAGGAGGGGTTAAATCACCAGACAAAATGCAATTTTTCTCTCCTGTGGGACAAAAGCACAGGCCAGATGGAATGGGCTCCTCTGTCTAGACCTTGGGGTCTACGTGATGGACAGCCCTAACTTAAACAAGCATGCACTACAGAGAGGACTAAATTCAGGTCTAAGAAATCCATGTGTCACCTCATTATAGCCAGCAGACTTTCATGATGAAAAGTTCATGTCACAATGAGAAAAATGGGAGACTTTTCTCTCATTTTTTGTGAGAGTTCTGCCAGGTCATAATTAAAAGCAATATTTAGCCTAGCACAAATTAGTGATTGGTAAAAACAAGATGCAATTGCAAGCACAGGCTCTTTTCTCCACTCTGCTTACCACCTAATACTCTTTGGTGTGAAAACTGGTCTGGAAATTTCTTAAAAGCCACCCTTCCGGTTCAAATTTCAGAGTTTTCAGGTAACAGTTCTGCCAGACACACCACAAAAACAGTCTGTTGCAGTATGTTGATGAGTCTGTTTCCACTCCTAGAAAAAGCCAGATGGTGCAGAGGTGTGTGACAGTAATTTCTAAACCATTATAAAAAAAAAAAAAAAAAAAAAAATTTAAAAATTCCAATGTAATTGTGGTAAGTTTCAGTTTGAGGATCAAATCCAGACTGATTCACTTCTCCCTATTATTATTTGATTGCTGACAATGTGCTTGCTGCTATGAAATCCTCAAAAAGAAAGGGAGTTTAATTTCAGGAGTTTAAACACAGACATAGAGGAACAAGATGTGCTAAGTAGCAAAGAAAGAACTAATGAAACTGCCTTCCCCTAAATTTTCAACAAAATTAATAAAAATTTTAAACACATTCACAATAAAAAAAAAATCAACATTCTCTATAAATTCATCTAAATTTAATTGAAGACTTGAACCACACACAGGCTTTTGGTATTTCAAAAAGCAGTATTTACATGAAGAAAGTATCATGCCAAAAACCAGGAAGTGATGCTCCATTAATATTCATTACATGCCAACACTCAAAAAAAAAAAGGAAAGAAAATGTAAGCTGCCAAGTTTATTTTGGCAAAGCTCTATGACATGATTTGTATTCAAAGCAAATTCTAGAAAAATGTCTTTAAATCAATGTAAATCCTTTTCAAATTGAAAAAAAAAAAACCCCAACACATAAAACAAGGAAAAAGCACTTCTGAGTTTTTGTCCTTTTTTCAATACTACACTGTAGATAAGAGTTTAAGTGAAGTACATTGTCACAGAAGACCTACCAACATAGGTTAGGTACACTTTTTCCTGTCTTTGTGACAAAGAACTTGATTTCTTTGTTATCAAAGAATTATAAATTGATGATATTTAATATTATTTTCCCATCCCACCTATTTTCTTTACATATATACATATATATATATCAGCACAATTTTGAAATGAGTGAGAACACCACATACAGAGAATAATCTCAGTTTTCATAGGCAAAGCCCAAACTACACAAGTAGTGGCAGTGACCTTTAGTGTGGTGTTAGCATACTTCTGAGAAATGAAAACATTGATTCATTGCCTGGCTGGGCCAGAGGCAGGAAGGGGGCCAGTGATGTCCATACTGCAGAGTGGAATGAATGCCATACAGAAATTCCTAAAGCTCTTCTGCAGAGATTTGCAAAAGCAGCACACCACACACATTTGGCCACATTACTTCTGGCGCTCAAATAATTTTTTTATAAAAGCAGGGCAGGTATTTCCCAGCAGCACAGGACCAGTGCATTGAGATGCCATCGTGACACACAGCACAAAAAATCAGTCTAGCAGGTTTGTCCCCAGCACAGAAACTGGAAGCCTCTGTTACTCATGTTTGAATTCCACCTACCAGTTGCAGGGGCTAGAAAAACAAAGGCATTTCTGCAGCCAAATATGAAGACAAGGAACAGGCCCTCACATGACTGCGTGGAGGTGTTGTTTCTAGACCAATTTCACTGACTTCCTGAGTGACTTAATGTGCCTTTTCCTCAGTTCCTCTACCTTTCAATCACAATCAACAGCTCTGAAAGAAGCTGAGAAGCAGAAATTCTCAAATTAGGAAACAGCAGGAAAGCAGCCATGTACACCCCGAAGAGTGAAGTCTGAAAAGCTATATTTACGGCACTGCTCTTTGTGCTGTTCTTCCACTCTTTTCCCATTTTCCCCACCCCATGCAAGTTCTGTCCTTTCCTGATGTCTTGAGATTTACCTTGTGCCAGCAGGCAGGGGAACATGTAGTGAGTGGTACCACGGGCTAAGTGCAGGCAAAGGCATTCTCTCCTCTTCCTCTTTTGGGAAACTGAACCTGCCCAGAGCAGATGCCACCCTGCCCAGGCAACCAGGGCAGGCTGCTCAGCCCTAGGGCAGCCAGGTAGCCATAGGGCAGGTGTCAGGGTGCAGATGTGAGGCAGGAACACCCTTGAGCTGGCAGAAGAACAAGATGAGAGACCAGAGAGCACATAGTTCCCAGGAGGCAGAGTTTGAAGGAGAAGCTCATTAGACGAGAACTATCAGAACCCTTGATTGAAAGTTGTTTTCATCTGATTAAGGAAAAATTACTGGGCTGTGATTTGGGCTAAAAGAAAAAAATAAATCAGGTGTGTTAGAGCCATCAGTAGAAACTGCTAGGCTTGGTTTAAAGGGTAACTGGGGACCAGGACGGGTGAACTGGAGAAACACTGAAGCCTTAGAGAGGGTGAGTGACAGTGGCAGGGTAAAGAAGTGAGCTTGGTACCATTTTTGATTAAATAGCAGAAAGGAGGTCTCATCTGTGAAACTACTGCTCTGAAACCATTAGAGGCCATGATTGGCAGATATCCATACATTCATGCAGATGTATTACTTTTCAAAATTATCATTCAAGTCTGTTGGTATAACAGTTTGAAACACACCTTTCAGTTGTAAGCATATATGGTAACGTTCTTCACCTCATTTAAAAATTTCTTCCCTTCTCTGAAACAGTGGTCCCATTGAGTAAGCACTGAAAGATGAAAAGCAGATGCTCCCTAGGAGGCTGGCAAAACTGGTGACTCAGAAGGCATCTCACTCACCTAATTACTGAGTAGGACAGTATCTAATAGCTATTAGATAGTAATATTATTAAATGCTACTGAAAGAAACCTATAACTCTGGGAGCCCTGTAAATTCTCCATTAGCATCAGCATCCAAATTCAATACTGTTGAAGGGAATCCTGGCAGATGAGAACAGACCTTTTACATAATTTTCCCAAACAAAATTGTCACTTCTGTGATTTTTCTAATGTTTTTAGGGAGTTTTGGTCAGGCACAATTTTTAAAGTCAAATGGGATTTTGGATCTATGCCAAGTTGTTCTTTTTTCCTAAATCTTAAATACTTGATGTGCTTTGGGAAATCACTGCTTATGAGCAAGTGATGAGTTTTCATTTGTTTACTTAATACAACAAGGAGCTGCAAAGTTATTCCACTGCCTTGTAAAAATTCAAGGGAGTGAAAAATATGTGAAGAGAAGCAGAATACCTACCTGACCAGCAATAGTGAAGTAAGTAAAAGGTGAAGGAAAGCACTGGGTCAGATTCAGAGAAAAAACAGGGAGGAGAGGACAAAGGTAGAAGGTGGAGGGATAGAGACAGAAATAATCAAAAGAACTAGGGACAAAGATGCAAACAGGAAAAAAATTAAAAGAATATATTAGAGGAAAATTAGACAGAAATACTGACCTCTCAGATTTAGAAGAATTTAAAATTTGGTATGTTAAGGGTTAAGTACTACATTTTTGGGTATAATGGGTATAATAGCAAGCTGATTGATTTGCCACAGCCCTGCAAAGCTCACATGTGAAAACATGCCATTGCACATCATGTGCATCCACCCTACTGAAATCCAGACAGACATTAATCACCAAACGAGGAAGTATGAAATTCACTTTAATGATTTCTAGACTAAATACCCCCAACACACACACACACACACACACACAGACACACACCTTTCAAATGCCTTTTGCTAGTGTTCTCAGTGTATGTATGTTACCTTGATGGTTAATGCTTATAGCAAAATATCAGGAGCTCCAATTAATTTAGACTATTTTATAAAGCACCTGCAGGTTCTTGAGGTTCACCTGTGCAGTTCTGAACCAGAAGAGTTTAATTACTGAGAATTCATCTGTATCACTGATGGACAATTTTTCAAAAAAGGCTTGTAACTTGCCAGGTCAAAAATATATTTTGAGAAAAAATTATATAGAGACCAGAAGTATTTTGCTTTTATTCTTTATCTTCACTTCATAAAACATTATTACTTTGATATACTAAAAGACTCCTGTTCTTTTTAAGAACACAAAATATGAATGTAAAAAATGGAGCAACATCAGCAGCTTTCTGAGGAATGGCTGCTCACAGAACAGCAGGTTCTCAACAAATAATGAACTATAAGAAACAGTCCTCAGAACGCCATGCGTATGAAACTTCAGGACGGAGGGCAGATGGGGCAAATATACCCCATGACCTACTAGATTCAGCCAGAAGACTCTTGGACTCCAACTGCATGCTGGTGAAAGGAAGGCAGACAGAGGTATACTTTAACTCCCAATTGTGTCCAGGGTATGACAAAAAGTGGAAAATGTTTGTCCTTCTAAATTAAGAAAATAATTATAGTATGATTTAACAAAACAGCCTGTCAACTTATCTATGTCTCCAAGGAAAGCCCTAATTAAGCAGTTCCAGAGTCCATGTGTCAATCCTTTTACCCTTCCACAATTTCTGAACCCTTGAATGTGCTTTTGCTGTCTTTGGTAGGAAGGTAGGCTTTGCAAATGTACCTAATTCTTATAATACAGTAGCACAAAACAGAAGCTACATGCAGTCCCCAGACCCTTTTGTTTTGGCCTGCCAGGTGCTTACAGCCAGGGCATTCCACTGCACTTATTTAATAGTGAGGAGGTATCAGCTGGAACCATCAGCTCCAACCTAGGCAGCTCCTGCCTAGACACACCTCACATCTTGCTTAGCCAAGAAAAGGATGACATGTGCTGCTGAAGGTGGGCTGGAGAGAAGCTTTGGGGGAGATCAGAGGTCTCCAATAAGTTTCAGCATAATAATAAAGCTGTAGAATTAGAGAAATTAGAAATAAGAAAATCAGAAATTAGAAATAGAGCTGATTACTCAACAGTATGCCTGATACAGTTATTTCAAATTTCAATTCTAACTCTGGAAAAGAAAAATCCCCTCTAATCTAATCATGCCAAGCCTGGAACTAAAAAATGCTGGACATCTAAGAACACAGAATACCCCAAACTTCATCTAAGAAAAATGCTAAACTAAACTACCTGAGGACATGACATTGTACAGGTCCTCTGCCAGACATCAAGAAGATGTGAGAGTACTCAGCTATTTTTCTGGGTACAGTGCAAAAAAAGGTAAATATAACTGTAAGATCAGACATGCTAAAACCACATTTGAAGTAGCATGCTAGAAAACAGAGAGATTTATGGACTTGTATAGGAGATGTTTATAAAAGTTTCAAAGGTTATTTAAAAAAAAAAATAGTTTAAAAATATTTCACCAGGAGGCTCCTTGGAAGGAACACCTGTTTAAACTCTTTCCTTAGTATTGCAACCAGAACTCACCAATGTGATAGGATCAATCACTTCAGGTTTTCACAGATCTTGAGCTGCTAGATGAACCAGTTTTTAAGATCACAAATGACCAGTACATGAATCAAGGCAAGTTTTCATGCAGTTAATTTTTGTGAGGTGATTAAACACAGTTACACAGATTCAGTTCAACAAGTACTGCAGTTGTTCTCATTTTTTCCAGTTCTCAGAACTACAAAACATAAATTAAATGGCCTTTTATGTTTCATGACAGTCTCACTCATTTTTGCAGCAATTCTATTAATCTAATAAAAACCTTTGGACATTTCACACCACAGACAGTGAAAAAGGATGTGAAAAATACTGAAAACATTACATTTGCCATAGACTTCACAAAAATACCTTCTAAATTTTCAGAAGATCAATAAAAACATTTTTTAAATCATGCTTTTAGTTAAATATTTTCAATAGTTAAAATCCTTTCTATTTTTTTTCCTTTTTCTTCTCCTTTAGTAAAGTTAACTTCACAACACAAATTGCTCCAGCCTGCTCACATTTAGATACTCATTGATACATGCTAATGTTTCACTAAGTGTTGCTCACACCAGCAGTTGTGCTCATTTGAGGACTAATAAATGCAAAGGACTAAATAAAGAGCCCTGCAAAACGCAAAGAAATGCAGACCTTAGATTCCTCACATATATATGTGTGTGTGTGTGTATGTGTGTGTATTTAAATACACGTGTATTTAAAGAAAATGAATGGATTTTAAATATACAAATATTTCATACGTAAAAAGGTGTCCCACTTAAAATAAGTTAAAAGGACAGAAGTCAGGAATAGAGTAGCAGGCCACTATTCCTGATTCAAATTCTATCACTGTCACTGATTGATTTAATTAATCCCTACGAAAGTATTGTATGGAAAAACTGCACTTTAATAACCACATCATTAGGAGGAAAATAAACTAAAGGAAGGACTTTACATTACATACAGGACCTGGTCAAAACCTTCCTTTTCATTGATTTCAGTGGGCTCTGGATCAAGGCCATATTGATTGCAAGCAGTGTGGTTCAATGATTAAGACAGCAAATTTAAGTTTCATTCTTAGCCTGGTCATTCACTGGGTTTGAGTCCAGGAAAAGTTAATCTTGTATCTCACTTTTTTCCATCCATGTAATGGGAATAATCCTAATTCTGTTTACCAACAAAGGGAACCAATGTATTCAGACAAAACCCCAAAAGCTAAATATTCAACTTATGTGAGACAAACACTCTTACCTTTAAACAAAATTTCCTTGAATGGTGGGAACCTCAGCTAGTAACTTATGATCCAGCTTATGTGGTAATCTTCTATGTAAGTCTCAGCTCAAAGCCTGTGTATATGTGTGTGTGTGAATGAACAGGAGAGAGACAGAAAGGCAGAAGACACTGTTGCTCACTGTCACTTCATGATATATTTGATTTATTAATAAAGCAAAGGAAAAGAAGTTGTAAGCTAAAATGCCATTTCTGTCACACTTTTTAATAGTATTGCTTCTGTAATTACACTGTGGTTCTTCATACTTACTCAGTAAAAGCTTGCTTAGTTTTAGCATGGAAAACAATTTATGAAATTACAGAAACAGGCTGAACACAGCAGTTCATTTGCTGAGGCAATTATCCAGATCCTTGTCAAAAAAAGAGAGAGAATAAAGACTGTGATGTGCAAAAAATGTTTCTAATTCTATGCTATAATACATACAATATGTCTGTGGTTGTGCTGGATTATGTTAATAAACTGCAGTCGAAATATATTTGTCACAACACAAAGGAAGGGTGCTATCAATTGTCTTGCCAGATAGTTTAAATTAGTCACCAAAACGTCTAGCCAGGGTTTCCTCTGTGACCCTTAGATGAAGGGAGAGGCTTATTGGACAGTTTTTCCTGTGGGAATAGACAGATTCTTCTAATGCTCAATTATTTAGAATAATCTGGAAAATAACTGTAAAGTGAACTGTGTCACAGTTACTTTCTTTAACAGATATGAAAAAATCAGCCCTGAATACAAATCCTGTGTTATTTTTGGCTGCTTATCACTCAGAAATGAGTTCCCCTAATATTTAATAGAAAAAATGGAGAGAAGCTTCCATTCTTTTGGGAAGAGTAAAGTGCATAAACAGTGAGATACTGTTCAGAAAAAAAATAGAGCAAACAAATTATGGTAAAAAAATCTAAGCCCACAGTCAAGAAAAAGTCCATTTTTAAAAGGAAGAGGAAAAAAAAGAAGTATCAAAAAGAGAACACAGACTTGTTTGTTAACCTACATATATTCAGAAGGAAATCTATTTTAATAGTGAAGTCACTTGAATAAGAAGTTGGAAGGAGAGCATCTTAAAGCATGCTGGCACTCCAGAAATATATTTACTACCACATATTTTACTGAAATTAATTATTTTTGTAATTTTAATATCTATCCTTTTTTGTTAGTCATATATCATTTACACTAAAATATAATTTTTAAAATTTAATTGCTGTAGACTCCTTGCTATGAACTTTGTTTTGTTGGAAAAAGGCTGGGAAGAGAGAAAACCTTCTTTCTTTCACAGAAAACAAAGCAAAAATGTCATCCAAACACAGATCATGAATCGTGAGCATGCTACTAAAGTTGCATGTATTAAAATGTGGATGAAGTTTCCTCCTTCCCCACTTCCCCAACATCTGGAGATAGTTTGGTGGAGCAATTTCCAGAAACCAAAGAGTATCTTTGCTTGACTAGCTCTTTTCATTCACAAATAAACAATTAATGAAATGGACAACTAATTTCCAAAGTGTTCATATTCATTAGACTGTTTCCTGAAATTAAGTAGCTGTTCCATGATGCAGTGCCCTCATTATTGGTATTGACAATCTTTTTCCAGATACAGAAGGTTTTTTAAAGAACATCCATTCATGTTTAACTCATACTAGGACTCAAAGCTGAAGAAAAATGTTTGCCGCTTTTAAAAATAAATATATTTGCAAAATAAAAGAAGAGTAGGACAACTGAAGAACTATTCCACCTGAATGACTTAGAGTCACTGTATTTACCACACTTCATCATGGGTCAAAATCTAGGTTCTATTATTTTGCGATTCTGTCTCTGAATTACAGATGAAGATATCAGAAGTTATGAAAGGCTGTAATATATTTTAATTTGAGCATCCAATACAGGTGGAAAAATAAACTCTACAGTGCAGAGGTCTGATTTAGAACAATTGTTCAATATGATTATTTTCAATATTCAGTTTGGCAGGTTAAGCATCTGCTAGATATCAGCTACTTAAAAAATCCTCATTATCATTTCTGACCAAAAGCTCATACTTAAACTCTGATTGCTCTTTCCACACCACTTATTTTTTACACCACTTCTTTTTTATGCATTGCCCACTATCAGGTAAAGAAAGCCCTGTGAAAAACTTTTTCAGCTCATCTTCTAGTCTCAATTTTTTTTCCTGTATATTTTTTTACAACACAGCTTTGCCTGGGCTGTGCATAAATTATGTAACATAATTTCGACTCAGTAAAGGTAAATACCAGTTTACAGAAATCCATCTCACATTCACTGGTAAAAGGCTCTGACACAACATTGCCACTGCCCATATTTTGACATTTTTACTTTCCCATCATTTACTGTCCTAGTAAAGAGTTGAGCATGGGGAAATGTGTCCCAGTTTTCACTAGGACACAAACAGAAGCCACTGAGAAATGAGTGTAATTTCCCTCTGCCACTTGGCTGTTGTGGCAGTGGCTCTGGGAGAAGCTGCCAGGAGAGACAGCTGGCAGGGGAAGTGCCTGAACCTCTATGCTCATCCTATACTGACCATCACTCCATTTAGAGATGTTTACAGAGCACTTGAACAGCAGCATGAACCAACTGGGAATAACAATTATGGAAAAATATTTATATACCAGAGTGTATTTATTTAATGTTTTACAAACTGAAGCCCTCATACTACAAATATTCACCTCCTGGTAAACACTGCAAAGAGTAATTCTGTCACTAATAATTTTCCATTACTTCACATACATGAAAGTTTACGATCCAGGCCCCCTTTGTACAAGTCACCCAAGTACCTAGCTTAGGGGATTCTCTGTTTCTTTCTCAAATACCCCACTGGTTTAAACTCACATTCTTGTATAAATACATAATTTCATACCCTTAAATAAATGCTGCTTTTAAAAATAAATGGATAATTTGAGCAACATAACACACCTAAGCTGAAAGGGCATCTCTGTCTGTCAAGCTCTCACACAACAGAAAGAGCTGAGGTATGCACACTGAGGCAGGAGTGATCAGGATCCATCAACAGTCTCTTTGGCCAAATGAATGAACAATGCTGAGAGATGGGAGAATGCAACTCTAGACATGAAAGGAAACAGAAAAATACTTCAGGCTACTGTCTCTCTCTGAATAAGAACATTCACACACAGTATGATCATGGTTTAAACCACTTAGCAAAATGGATTCAGATGATCTCCTGCATTTGTCACTGCACTTACAAGCTCCAGAGCTAAATATTAGCCCTGATCAGCAAACAGAGAAACATGAAAGTTGACAATTATTTATATTTTAGGCTTCAGAAAGAATAATGCCCGACAAGGTCCACCATTATTACACTTGGTAAGACACTTACTTTCCTTCCCTTAGTTTTTCTGTTCAGGAATTAGAAAAATTAAAGTGACTTAATTTCTGGAGTGCTTCAGACCTGAAGCCCAGTGTTCAAGCTGTGAGTTCTATTTGCTCTCAGGAATCAAAACTAACCTACTCAGTATGTAAAACTTACTACCATCTGTTGTGGTATGCCCAGAGAACACAGGTCTGCAAAGTCATAGTAAGATAATTCTGCATTCTTTTCTTAAGGTCAGCTTTAACCTGTGGCCTCTTCAGACATAGTCAGGACAAAACAACAACAACAACAACAACAACAACAACAACACAAAAAACAAACAAACAAAAACACCCAAAAAAACTTTGGTTTTTTGAGTTTTGGCAAGCCAAACCAAAAACCAAAACATGAAATTGAAAGATCAAATTTACCTTGTCTAAATCTTTAGAGTCTTACACAAACTTAATTTGTCCATGTGATATGAATAAATTCAATGGAAAAGTAAGAAATTTAAGTGGACATAAAAAGAAATTAAAATGATATTTTCAAATTTACAATTTAAAATTAAAAATTGGATTTTCAATATTGTAATATAAAAGAAAATTCAAACACAGAAATAAATTCATAGTAACAAGTCTATTGAGATTTCCAGTATTCTTATAGTACATTCACATTTTCAATATGAAACACAATCTCTCTTCTCAGAATGTGCCTTTTAAATAAAAATATTCTAGACAGGTGGAAACGAGACTGTGTATATTCTATTCTGCTAGCTAACAAAAAGGAAATTTTCACTACTACATGGGTGATCATTGAAGTCTTTTACAAAAGACAAAACCACACAAAACAGAATATATGATCATTTTTAATGTAGGACTAAGTGGGAGCAAAAATTATTCTTATTATTAACTTTTATCACTATTTTTATTGAGTCTAAACTGAATAGCCTAATTATGAAGGCTGTGAATAACTGATTTAGTCTTTCAGGGAGTGATTTAAAGAACACTGTAAAGAAGGGTGGTACATGGGACAAAAATAAAAAAAAATCTGTAAGGAGGCAAGCTTGAGCAAGAGGATGGAATCCCAGGCTCCATCCAAAGCAGCGCCACCAGCATATTGAAGAAGGTGATTCACCTCTTCTCCTCCTCTCTGGAGTGCTTCATGCAGCTCTGTGGCCCCAGACAAAACAAGAACATGGAACTGTTGGAGTAAGCCCAGAGGAGAGCCACAATGTTGATTAGAAGACCACAGCACCTGCCCTGTGAAGTCAGGCTGTTTAGGCTGGAGAACAGACTGAAGTAGGGGCTGTTTAGCCTGGAGAACAGAAGGTTGTGTGGAGACCTCACATCTACCTTCCACTATCTGATGTGGGCCTACAGGGAAACTGGAGAGGGAGCCTTCATCAGGAATTGCAGTGATAGGAAAAGGGGGAATAGGTACAAACTGAAAGCAAGGAAATCTAGGCTAGATATTAAGAAAGAAAATCTTTATTTTGAGGGTGGTGAACTGGAACATGATATACTGGAGCAGGTTGCCCAGGCAAGTTGCAGGTGCCCCAACTCTGGCAGAGTTCAAAGCCAGCTTGGGTAAGGCCTTGAACAACCTGGTTTAATGGGAAGTATCCCTGCCTGTGGCTGGGGGCTTGATTCTTGGTGATCTTTAAGAATCCTTCCCAGCCTTGAAATTATATGATTCTATGATAAAAGCTTAGGTATTGACTTTAGGCTACACAACCAAGACAAATTCTAAAAGAAAATAATGTATGTGAAATTCCCTCATTAAGTACAAACTTAAAAAAAAATAAAATCTCAGGAACAAGTAGCTTCATGCAAACATCAGTTAATACATTTACAGGAAAAAAACATTACAAGTAGAGAAATCTTTCAGATAATGAACTATGCTTAGCTGCTTAGTGAGAAGTCGTAAACAGTGAAGTCCAATTCAGAAATAGTACACATTAGGAAAAAACAGTAGTAATTTGTTTCAGTATAAACTCAAATCCCTTTGTCCAGCACCTGAAACTAATGACATCCTTAGAATTCCTGTGTAGAACAAGCAAAATCCTTTACTTTATGACATCATTATTTTAGTTTGAAGGACTTTTCTTCCAAAAGTTTACACCACTGTGCAGTTACTTTGGCTGAGCTGACACAATGAATTTAAAATGGTCTAATACCTTTGACTTACCAAGAGATTAGCACATGATTAACTAAAGTGAAAGCATTATTATTACTGCTATTAAAAGATATTAACACTTTTGGTAACTTATTCTATGGATGCTACATACACTTTCTGCATTTAGAAAGCAGAACAAATGCAAAGTTCTCTTGGTTTTAGTTACCCACAAATTATCTTCCAGATAAATAACAGAATCTTCTCTAATTAACTTTTTTTAACCTTAAATCTTGACCCTTATTTCCCTAAGGTTCATACAAGCTGATTGGAAGATGTAATACAGGCTACAGAAACAGTCAAACAATTGCAGCATTCAGTCCCTTCCTTAACAAACAACCACAACTCATGCATGCACACATGCACACACAAACCCACACAGACGCGTTATGGTGAGCAATGAGGTTCATGTCTGAAGCAGAGTGCAGCATTAATACACTTAGCAAGACAGAGCTATATTCATTGAAGCTTGACACCAGCTCTGTGAAGAAGGGTTGTATTTGCAGGGAGCATGGAGAGGGGAGAAGAGAGAGAAAACACCAGGAGGGAGAAGGATTCAGGGGACAGCTGAAGTGTGAAGTGATCCAGCAATTTTCAGATATGGTTTAGACTTCACTTTGGGAATGCAACAAAACAACAGCTACAAACATAACCCCTTGACACTGGGAAGACAGTCAGTCTCAATGCTAAGTACCCCTGGACTGAAATTCTAACTCCAATTCAACAGGTTAATGGGTAGGAAGCTTCTCCCTTTCCTGTCAAAAGCGGTGTGTTCTTGTGGCTGAATTTGTTTCACACATAGATGCTCATCTATAGATATTGATCTGCCACTGCACTTCTTCATTCTCTTTTTAATTTCAAAATTAATTTTATTATGCTAACATCAGCACAGGTTAAAAAACATACACATGGTGTGGAAGAAAACATTAAATGAATGAAAGCATAGATTTTTCACAAATGTCATACTGTGTTTCCAGTCAATTACACAAAGGTCATAATTAATGCTCAACAAGTTCTAAGAAATCATAAATAAGCAAGAAAGTAAGTTTTTTTTATTTAATATTTCTTATTCATATGAATATGATAGAAAGACATGAAAGAAAATGGCATTCCTTAGTTTTAAAATTGTCGTTATTTCAGTTTTCTGTAAATCAGCATGGAAGGGAAAAGAAAGACAGTGATGCACCTCAATTTTTAAGACATTTTTTAATTCTTATTTCAGGTCACAGATAAACATTGCTTGTTAGGGTGGGCACATGGGTAAAAAGATATGACACATTCTTTCTGCATATAAAAGGCTGCCTTTGTTCCTGCACGATTATTTAAGTGCCAATACAGGTAACAAAAAATGAAGTTACAAGGTGAGATAAAAATGATAAGATGGGGAAATTCTGCTTTGCCTCCATAGCATTATCTGGTTCCCCCTGTTGTCAGAAAGCCAGGGAAAAAAAACACTTCCAGAAAGCTCACCAAAGATCAAACTGTGTCTGGTGACAGCAGTGTCCAACCTATAAGTAATGTTCAAAGGATTCAACAATGCCTGTGACTGATCATTCTCTTTCCCCTGCCATCACCTGCTGATTTTGTCCAGGTGTTTTATGGCTATCTCGAGGCTCTGGAGAACAGACAGAAAGAAGACTTTGCCAATTTCTTTTGTCTGGGATTGTGAATTCCTTACACAGATGGTGGACAGCTACAGGCTGGCCAACTCCATGCACAATTGCCTTTACCCTCAGAAAGCAAGCACAAGAGCAATTTTATCTACTCCCAAAGTATTGTATGTGGTTAGGGAATAGGACAGGATTCCTTTTCTTAAGGAAAAAAGAGGTTCCCCTGCCTCAATCATTCTTTCACTAAAGCAGTAACAGGAGGGAGGAAAAAAGAAAGAAAAAAAAAGGACAGCAATAAATAAATAAATAAAATAAGACTTTGGCTTGTATTAGTAAACGAAGCATTCCAAAGCAATTCAAGAGGCTTGTCTAATAAGATAATCTTGTGTTAACATGGTTTTGTAGTATGTTTACAGTCTCTCAAGTATTCCAAACAAATCCTGCTAAATCTTACTCACTAAGCAAACTGAGACATTTCTCATTTCTGGCAGCAATTTTTAAAGATAGGCACCAGACTTGAGCCCCTTCATCCTTTTTCTCTCACCCTGTTTGCTTACAAAAAAGCCCATTACCTATGTAAATTACTGTTAAATGTGCAGTTACTTAATTGTGTAAGTATCTGTTTAGATATGTACTTCTCTCCTGCAATGATGCAAGTGCAATTTTAAAACAATTTTAAAATAAAACTGCTACACTCCCAATTCTGACCGGATAGTCTGACTATGTGCCAGGGAATGGAGTGTATGTAACAAAATATTTGTGCAACACTTAGGCACTTGAAGAAGCAAATTTTAAAGAAAAATGTGTGATTACTTCCAGTTCTCAATAGTGGAAGGGCTTGGAAAGATGTGGGCTTTTTATATGCATTCATGACAAAAAAGTCAGGTACAAATCTTGTAAGACAAACATATCATGGACAGCCTCTGTCTTCTCATACTCTTGAATATATGCTTAGTATGTATGCAATATATGCTTAGTTAGGAAGCTCCAAAATATATACCAGAAAATAAGGAGATACCTATGACTCAAATTATGGTCAGACTTCAGGAACCTCAGAACTATACCTATCCCATATGCCCTTTGCTTATAAGTGATGTGAATAAACTCTGAACTCAGCAGTAGGATGTAAGGAAATGTACTCTTCCTAAACCTGCAAGACACAGACTTGTCTCCCACTCCCCATTACCCCATCCTCCTGCCTAGGCATCAGTGTTAGGATACACATAGGCAG
The DNA here is from genome assembly GCF_049639895.1 of Pseudopodoces humilis. Classification (NCBI taxonomy): domain Eukaryota; kingdom Metazoa; phylum Chordata; class Aves; order Passeriformes; family Paridae; genus Pseudopodoces; species Pseudopodoces humilis. Next base: position 45,085,988 of record NC_142203.1, on the reverse strand, counting down.
AGTACAGTAATGGACCTGACTTCTGCTTTGCACATCTAAGAGCACAATTATGTCTTGCTCTAAATATTTTATTTCAATGCTAAGGGGTGTAACTGTTTTTTTGTGTGTGGGTGAAGTATACCCAGCAATTATAAAATCCAGCATATAAATACTATACAGGAATGGGCAATTACACCACTCTGTCTTTCTGCTGCCAAACTGGGCTATTTCCCTAGGATTTCCTAGCCTTATACAAAACATTTCCAATAATAATCTGCTATATCTTAAATACTCAGAATAACATTAACATTAAAAAAAGTCTGACTGTAAAGGGCAAATGTAATGGTTGTAAAAGAGGCGAACAGGTAACCTCAGAACTACAAGTCCCCTTTTTTCTACCACCACAGGTAGCTGCAGTACAGCTTCTATACACTCTTCTGTCTACCAGCATGTCATAACCCTGACCTTAGAAGGTCAATTTCACGGCTGAAAAAGTAGCTTAGCCTCCATGGCTCATTTAATCCTTCAGCCTCCTGTTGTGATTACTGACAACTTAGCCAATGTATTTATTTATTTTTATTTCTCTTCTGTACCCAAATACAGAGATACAGGCACATAATATAATGGTGATATCCATAAAAAGGCTGCAGTGGGTGGCCCTATACAAATATCATCCATAAGTCTTTGTGCTTATTTCTTCCAGAAATAATTTGACTTCCCATGATTGTAAAAGCATCCAAATGGAAATATTCCCATGCCCTATACAAAAACCTGGTAATTTTAACTTTACCCCATTGCATCTTCCCCTAGAGATATTAACTTTACCCTCTCATCTTTCCTGAGAGATAAGAATGATCAGAAGGGTAGCCAGCCCAGAGTCTGGCAGCCAAATGAAATTAAGTGAGTTCCATGGATGAGGCTGTCTTACTGTAAACAGAAATCCTATCAACTCCAGCACCTCTGCCAAGCATTTAATCCATAAAACCCTACACAACACAGCTGTGTTTCAGGAGCGGGGCGAGGGGGGTGGGGGGTGGGGGGTGTAAGGGGAGAACTGTTTATTTTAGGACATTTTTTTGTTTGTTTCCTTTTCAGTTTTCTGGGGCAAGCATCTGCCTACTTCACATTGTTTTAAAACATTAAAAGGGCACATCAGTGATGGTGGCGGTAATGTCACACCCAAGTAAGTAATATAAAAGAAGTAACTGTAGATGAACTATTCATAGGTGAGGAAAAACTGCATCCAAGTGGATGACAGAACTCACTTAAACTTGGCAGCATGATTTCCCAACACAAGGAATTCAACCCAGAAGAGAAAGAGTAGAGAATGGAAGAAGGGAGAAAAAGTGCCTACTGGGAATCATCCTGAGAATGCCATGATGCCCTCAAATGTTGACAGCAGTCTGATGATGGCCTGGACTGAATTCAAACTTGTGACCTAAAGCAGCAAGAATCTGTATCTAACTAGCAATCCCCTGATCTAGGGTACTTCAGTGCTTTTAATCACAAAAGAAACAGTACAGCCCCAGAAGAGACTTCATTGGAAGATAGCATGCTAGATAGTAGAAAAAATTTAAAAGGTTATGAACAAAACACACAGCTTCTTCCACCAAATGCTCATCTTTTAACTTTATCAAGGCAAAAAACTGGGGGAAGAAACCCCAAACAAAATATTCAGATTCTTGAATATTTTTCCTCACTCTTGTTGGATTAATGGATAAAATTTCTTCAGTTCTGCTTACATGATTCAGTTTTTATTTATGTCAGTAGTGTTTCAAGATTAAACATTTTAAAAGACACACAGAAAGAAAAGGGAGAGAGGACAGGAGTAGAAGAAGGAGGAGGAGGAGGGAGAGGGAGAAGGAGAAAAGGGAGAAAGGAAAAGGAGGAAAAAGGGAAAAAGGGAGAAAGACTGAGTAGTCTCAGTACAAGCTGTGGAATGTGATTATGTACATTAAAAATATAACAATAGTGTTGTCAACTTGTCAGTTCTCAGTTTAATGGTAGGTTCACAACACAGCCTTAGCACTTACTAACTTAAAGAGTAATATGGAAAGAAAAACTGGCTACTTCTCTGAAATTACAGAAGTTGCAATATTATGGATAACAGTGCAGTATCACACTTTTACTTGAGAAACTACTAAGCTCCTAACTGATTAGTACATGATGAAAGAAAGCATGGTATGCTTTTACTGTAGATACTATTTACAAAATATGACTACATAACCTTATTGAGTAGCATGGTATGAGAATCCCAAAAACCTTAAGAAATTATATACCTAAGGTTGAATGTTTTCAAGAGCAATTTTTTTTTTTAAAAAACCAAAATCTAAATTCATCATCTTTGCCACATTGTTCTCCTTCTTTAGTGAGATTATCTATTTAGCATAACTACAATCATCTATCAACAGCAGGGTGACTTAATGCAAGGTGAGTTTTTAAAAACTTCTTTTTGCATGAGTAAGAAACATTATTTTTCAATGCCAGAAACACTAAGCCTTGCTATGGACTATATGCCAACATTTTTGGTTTTAATTTAATTTCATTAGAGTTTCGTCAGTAAAGAGGAAGAAAGCCTTGAAATGGTAACATTCATTTCATACCCCCTTTATTCACTGACTTAAAAGGAAAAAAAAAAAAATAAAAAAAAATATAAAAAAGATAAAAGGGCATGCTAAAAGATTTGGCCAAAAAATAGTTCCTTAAGGGCAGATATTTCTTTATGTCATCTTTCAGCTTGGAACAAAATTTTATGTACAGCTTTGAACACTGAAAAAAATTTGGGAATTGTAGTTCAAGTGTTACTGATAAGACCTGAACCACAGTGTACAACACACACCTTAACAAGAGCTTTTCAAATGGTGCTGCTGAAATAAAACATTTCATTCTTTCTTTTTCACTGAGAGAATACTTCAATCATTAAAGTGTTCTTGCCCTCTGTATGCTTGGGAGTGGTCTGTCCATAAGTTATTAATAAACCATGGTAAGGTGCAGCAGCAGACCAACTATTCATATTAATGAATGTCTCATGAATATTCAGCTATATGTTGACACTTACCTCAGAGGACCATGGAAACCAAAATCTGGACCCCTATTCTTGCAGTTAAACCTCCTGATGCTGTAATTTATTTTGAATAATAGCAACTAAATTTGTAACACTGTTGTTCCTCTAATGGTGTGAATGGGGGGTTGCTATCAGCTTTATTAAATAAAACCAAAACCCCCCAAACAGTGAAAACATATAGTTTTAAGTCTTTATTTTAACTGGAACTACATTACTTACGATTTAGCAATCATACAGATTTTGTGGTAAAATAACAGTTGCTACTGATGACAACATCATGTCCTGAAACTAAGACTATCTGTTAGTTACATTCCCCTTCTAGTCATGATACAGCATGGATGGGCAACTGCCTGTGTTATAAACATATACAAATGTATCAAAACATTCTGACTACTGTTTCCCTCCTACTCAATAGCTTTTTCAGACTCCCCTTGACTTTTATTTCTCATTTTTCTGTATTTGAAATTGAAACCTCTGGACCATTACCTGTTCTAGCAACACCACATACAAAACACCACTGATGCAGAAGACTTCTAAATGGGATTTATCAAGCGACTGAATTATTCGTAATTTCATTCTTTCTCAAATATTTTTTTTTATTTAAAGAACTGTTCTTCCACGGCCAAAATGTGAATGCCCACTAGATATAGCTTCAGGGCCATCACACAGTTCTCAAGAACTCCTTCAATTCTGTACATCCTCTAAAAGTTAAAAGGGAGCACCTTGACATGTAATAACAGGCACCTGGGAAGCCAACAGAAGTAGTTGGAGCACATATTTTAATAAGCAGCTTTTAAAAATTCAGTAAAGTGAGTGGTAATTGAGTACAGACATAAATTGTCGGAGCAAATTAAGAAAAATACTTTGCTTTTCAGTGTGTTATATGCAAAATTATTTGTAAGACTACACTAGACACGCATTTGAACAAGCAGATTCTTACATATTCAGTCAAATTATCTCAGAAAATATAGATCATGAACTGTGCTTTTCTTTTGGATAAAATTAATGTCAGCTTTCTGTCCTTAAATCTGAGCCAATGGGGAAACAAAATACGGTTAGCCCTGAAATAGTTGTGGTAATTCAATCCCTGCACTCTCCTTATTTTCTTGATGACAAAGAAAAACTCCCAACTGGCAAGGCCACCTGCACTGATTACTCCTCCATCCACACCCACGAACTAGGAAAATGAGCCAATGATCATTAACCTTAATTTCTTCTTACATAAACCTCAGGTTTTGTTTTTGTTTTTTTTTTTTCCTTTAGGTTTGCTTCTCTCAAAATTCCCTCGAGATTAAAAAGAGGGAGAAAAAAAAAAAAGGAGGGAAAATCATAACTGGGGAAAAAAAAATCAAGAGAACTGAAGCAAACTCAGGGTTTTTTTTTCCTTCTGTTTCACAGCTGGCTTTTTATAACTTCACAGCACTCAGATAAAGGGATTTTGAGGCACTATCATCTCTCTTGATATCAACTTGATTCCCTCCCCAGTCTCTCTCTCCAAGCAATCAGGTAAATGCTAATGTGTGGGTTTTCTGGGGGTTTTTTTTTCAGATTTTTTGTTTTTTTCCCTGGAGATATTCCTTGGTAAAGACAGCAGGCAAAAACAAAGGTGGGTCTGGACAGCAGGAATGCAGGTGTGGCCCAATGTCAGGACTAAAGGGCCAAGCACAACTGGGTGGGATATTTCCAGTGTAACAGCTTCAAAATACAGTAGAGAATGCATCACCCTCCTGGTCAGCCACGTTTTTATTGCCGAGTGCAATAAATTTTGATTCAAGCTGTGTGGGACTAGCTCCCTCCAGCATTGCATCACTTTCTAATGGATAAGACACTCAGCTGGACCATCTGAAGAATACTCTTTAATTTATATATATATATATATAAAATACATACTAGTATAAATCAATATAATTTTCATGCTGTAGAAATAATAGTATGCCTAGCACATATGTTTACTGAAAACAGATCCCCTGTTATCTTGTGGAGCATCTGGACAAAGCTAACTAGATCTTAAATGACATTTTCAAAGAAATTTCACATCTGTAAAATTAAGAACTTATCAATTCAGTGAAATATGCTTGGCTGTATCCCCAGTATCCCTATTTTTCCTGAAAATAATTTTAAAAACTTCATACTACTAAATAAAAGCAAAACCTAAAAAAGCTTTTAATTTTTTTTCATTAGGATTACTTAACTATAAAGCAAATAAATGTTCAAAGAACATAACAAAAGTGTGATTGTATTACCTTCAAATACATTACAACAAGCTGTTTGTCGCCTACCAAAAACATATAGCAGGGCTTCTTTGGAGATCAGGAAGCAGAGAGCAACTTTGATCACGCAGACATTCCTCATTATTTCAGACCTCAAATCAAGTACCAACAGTCAGGGGAAGAAAGGGGTGAGAGACATGGGGCTGCTGGGGAGGAAAAGGGAAGCAGACTGCAATTTTGTCCTGGATTCAGCATCCTAATTTAAGCAAAAACAGGCTGTTGGCGTCTCTGTGCTTCCCTGCAGCCCCCTCCCCTTCCCCATGCTTTCTAGCCTCCTGGTTCACTAAAAATGACAAGCACATTTCTAGGCTCTGCTTTTTTATCAAGCTGACAAAGGTCAACAATACTAGCCAGAAGAGTGTTGAAGTATTCAGTGCCACAGGTCATCCTAATAGATACTGGAGGGACTCATTGCAACACCACTGTAAGCCAAGACAGCACGATTGTTAAGAGGCAGCACTTTGCACGTTCACAGTCTGGTTAATTTAATACAACAGTGGCCTCTTGTTTGCAAAATAGCATTGGCAGATTTCAGAGGTGGTATCTTTCTGTGGGTGACAGTAAGGTGACTGAATTCAGGCATGTTAACAGATGCACCTTTTTATGCTCTGTTAAACCATGTCACAGACTACAGCCCCTAAGTGCATTTCTTTATTTATGCTGCAGCCAGCTGAACTAATTATCAGAGACAGACCTAGTTCTACTTCTATAAAGTCCAGTGGTTGAGTATATATATAAAGAGGCTGGGAGGGAAAATGGGATGGAGGGGAGTGGGAAAGTGTGAAAGCACTTTCTAAAACACATGGAATTGAAGTCTTCATGTAATTGGTGCTATGAAAGTGGTGGGAGCTGTATTAACAGCTTGATGATATAATAATGTTTGTTTCAAATGAACTGTGTTTCCCACAACCATCTTTTTTCATTCTCCTTTCATCAGTTATGTTTAGATTCAAAGAGCTATAAAATAAGCATCAGTACAGAAACCCTCTCCAGCACTCAAAAGTAGTGGAAGATGCTACCTCAGGAAAAAAAAACCACAAAAAACACAAACAAAAAAACGCCAAACAAACAAAAAAACAAAAAACCAAAAAAACCCATAAAAACCCACAAAAAAGAAGCAACCAAAAGAACTTATTACATCTCACCTACAATTCTGGTCTGTTTTATCATTTGTGGGCACAGTAACACCCACTAACAGCTCTCCTTTCACCAAATATTTCAATACACCAAGCATTTGCCACAAGCCTTTATTCCACAGTTGTATTTTATCAGTAGAAGCAGCTACCTCCTTTCAAAAAATACAAAATCCTTAAACCATTTGTCTGCGTTCTTTTACTAAGTCAGTGGTTTTTGCTTGCATGACTTCATCCTGTACTACAGTTTTCATTAAAAATGTTTGTGGTACTCCACAGAAAAGATGGAAAAAAAAATTTGATGGTGACAATTCTTTTTTTTCTTTACTATGTATGATTAAGTGACCTTACCTAAAAAATGAAATCATTTGTCATATGAGCAACAATTTTTTGTTGTTTGGGTTTTTTTGGTTTTAATGTGGGTTTGGGGTTTGGTGGGGGTTTTTGGGTGGTTTTTGGGGTTTTTTTTGTGTGTGTGTGTTTTTGTTGGGTTTTTTTGGGGGGGAGAGGGGGGCTTGTTTTTGTTTTTGTTTTTTTATTACAGCACACAATTTAGCTAATAACTGGTTGGGGCCAATCTTTAACAAGTCACATATTTCCATTGTCCCTTCACCCCCTGCTTATGCTTTTACCACATCCTAACAAAAACATGACCAGAACTGGTGAAAAACATACGGTTCCAACTAATGAATCACATACTTTCCCGCAAGTGCAGTAAGTACTACCAGCTGTGACAGTCTTGCTTTGGCAGTGGAACCAGTGCAGAACAAGGCCGACACATCTGAAACCAGCTGTACTGAAAAACCACAAGCAATTTAAGTCCGTCTGCCTTCTCAGGGGCTTCTTTGTCTCTGTCTGTGTCTCTGCTCTGTCCCTAAAACTTGCCAGCCATGTTGTTTTGACAGAGTTCAGAGTTTCAGAAGTTTCAAGGGGGGAAAAAAATCCGCTGATTCAGGAAACTGTGTTTCAAGAAAATGATAAGGAGGTCTTTGTCAAACCAGCCCCAGTCAGGAAATTTAAAGAGACAAAGTATGCATCTACCCATCTGCTCTGCTTGTACGACAGCTTAAAGCACAGAAAAGGACACATGTATACTTAAAACATGGGATGTCCACAAATTTGTATTTGTACTCAAAAGCACAGAATTCTCCACACAAACGTGGATGCATATTGGGAAGAATGCTGCTTGAGATTCTGAGATTTTATCAGCATAAATCTGGGAAGGTCACAAAACTCACAAATTACTTCATTAATCTCTAATTGCATACACGACCCCAACAGGAAAACCAGTAAAATCTATATCCCAGCACATACCTTATGTGCTGTAAATGCCACATACTTTACTGAATACTTTCCAGCAGTGTTTCAGAGATTTTTACAAGTTTTGACGGGGACAATTTTTTGATTCTTCTACACCAAAGCCCAGGTAAAAAAGTTAACATAAACCTACTGTACCTAACTGAGAGAGGTTGAACAAAAAGTTAATCAATGTTAAAAAAAATAAAATCACAATTGGTTTAGAGTAGTTTTCCATTACATAAGAAGTAGAAATGCTGTGAAATGCAACTCTGGTGTTCTCAGCCCAGGATTAAAAGCAAGTACTGAATATCACCTTGGGAAGCCTGTTTCTCCCCTATCACATTCAATAAAAACCCAATTCATGTTTCCATCCCTTCAGAAATGCATGATAAAAATCCTAATCTTTAAAATTTCAACTGCCTTGTGGAGGACTGGTATTTCTTTATCTTGCAGCTCACATAGGTATGTATTTTAGAGAGTATCCATACAGCAAAGGGTGAAAATTTTACAGGAATAGATTTTACATTAATGACAAATTTTTCAGAATTTTTGAAGAAAAGTAGTTGTCTCGAGATGGATTTTTGAAAATAGTGCAATCAGTACATCACACATCTGTCACAGGATTTTACAGCACAGACATACCTCTTTTAATATATATTGGGCAGCATGTAAGAAAGGCCAAAACCCATATCTGTCTGTCTACCTGTGATGGCTGGTTTTTGTACAGAGCCAACATGTGTACACAAGCGCTGTGAACATGGTTAGCAGCTTTCAGGCTTCTGTTTCACACTAGGGATGGTCACATATCCCTCAAGCAGTAAAGCCATTAAGTGAGCTATTCAGAAATCCCTATCAAGAGCAAACAACACTTAAAGGCAGCATGACATTATACATTTTGTATACACATAATTTGTAGGAAAACTATTTTAAGTACAGTTTAACACAGAAAGCCATGAACTGTGATCTCTCCCTATGCAATGCACCTGTGATGTTACGCTGACATACTGAGTAATGCATGCACTACAAGTCAAATTATACAGACCTGCTTCAGTAATCAGGGAGGTAAACAACCGAAAAGAATTTCAACTGACAGTACTTCGAAGTGATGAAAAATTCTTTAAGTTACCTTTGACATAACAAATAACCTAATGATTTTAAGAACTGTTTAGAGTGTTCATTCCTAGACAAGCCATGTATTCAACAAGGAAGTATGAATTTACTCCATTTTCAGAGGGTACACAAATCCCCTTCACGGTATTTGTATTCACCTCTTTCTGATATATGTATATCAGCTTGTGAATCTATTTGTAGTCAAGTTTCCTATACCGAGTATAATCCTGATGCTGGTCTTATTTTGCAACTGAAGCTCTCACCAGCAGAGAAATGGGGAAGAGTGATCAAAGGATGTGGAAATTCATCTCTATCCTCTCCTTCTTGGTAGGATAGACTGGACAACTCAGACATATGGCCTTCTAAGAGCTGCACTGGATGGTCTGGGATACTAAGGGGTGTTTTTGGGTGGGATAGGTATAGCAGGCTATGAAGAGAATAGACAAATTCTTTACTGTATCTTGTGTATTAGCCTAACATTGGTCCTGCAACAGCAGCAATCAATTGTGCATCCTTTTAGTAAACATAAGCTACAAGGAAATAACAAACCTGAGCTCTTTACACACTTAAAAATCACCGTTTTTAACTCCAGGGCTGAAGGTGGTTTTGTTTTAATGATTTACTGGTTTACCTCAAATTAAAAACTAATAAAATGTATTTCCTCTTAAAATGGAAAATTTCTTCAGCAGGTCTTTGGAGAATCCAAAGAAGAATAGTCATAACAATAATAAGCTGCTATCACTGAATTGGTTCTACTATTTACATTACTTCCTAATGCAAGCATTATTTTTCTGTGAATACAAAAATAACACTCATCCATTTTTCAAAATTCAAAAGAAAACAAAATCAGTCAAGCAGCAAAGAAAGAGCTGGGAAGGACAATTAGAGATATCCAGCATCAACACAGGAGGAAAACCTTTTGCATGGTGTCTTATAATTTCATGTACAATTATACAGCAGATTCTAAGCCCCTACTACAGTTTAGTACAATTAGAACTGACTAAACATACAATTCATCTTTTCAGTTAATATTTTTCTTCAATTTTTTTCTGAAAATTATATTTTATGGAAATTAAAATTTATATAAAATTATTCCAAAAATCACAGTACAGTGTGCAGTAGCCTATATATCAGCTCACTTCACTATAATTTCCTGAGAAGAGCAAAATGTATGCATGCACACTTCTCTGAATAAAACACTGAATCTGTTTGTCCTACTTTAATTAATGGCTCCTTATCAATTCATGTTTTTACATTCAGATGCTTAAAATAAACTATGGGAGAGGAATTTCTGAGAAGAATTAAACCGAATAACCAAATTTTTTTCTTGACAAGAAGTTTTGAATCATTAATCCAATCAACTATGATTCAAATACAATGCCATGTGACTTAGCCAATTGCAAAATTAATTCTGTCATTCCCAGAGACGGTCAGACTTTTTGAAGTGAAAACTACAGAATTTTTTTTTTCCCCAGCAATTGCATGATTTATACAAATTGCAGATCATTAATGCATTTTTTATTATCTGAAAGGAAGGAATGAATTTATGGTACAATTTACCAGTTTGACTAAAACAGAGTATAATCAACAGTAGTGGTTATATAAACGTGATAGCTATCTTTGGTACTTAGATAACAATGTAAGAAAATCATATTAATTCTTTTAGGAAAAATAATTATTATCATTGTAGATTTGGAAAGAACAGTACTATTCATTGCTGATCTGAGGGGCAGATTCATATCAAAACCACCAAACAATCTACCTTCAGGTCTACCATGAGTTTCTTTGGAAATAATTATCCTTCTTCCCAGGGGAGTAAGCATCCAAGGCAGTAGAGGATGCTTTGAGGCTATCTTTCAACATGACCCAGACATACAGTGCTCTGGACACCTCAGTAAGACAACAGAATGGACAGCTCAAAATAAGGCATGTAAACAGCAGCCATAGGATGCTATGAATCTGCAATTTGGATTTATTATTTTTTTCAATGTTCCTGTGTATATACTTTGACCAAAGCCCCAAAGATTTTTTTTTTTCCTAACTATATATGTGTAACTACAAGTTTTCAGGAATAAATATGTGCTTTTGCCCAAGAACACAACTAGATAATGTATATATGCCATTAGTTTTGGGGTTTTCTTTGGCTTAGTTTAGTTTTGATTTTTGGTATTTTTTTCAGTCGGGTTCTTTGGGTTTTTTAAAATCATAGACTAATTTAGATTGAAGGGAAACTCTGGAGGTTTTGTGGTCCAAGTCTATCCTAAAACCTGAGATACTTTTCAGCAGCTCTCTCTGTGTCTTTTCTGGTTGAGTTTTCCTATAAATTATTTTGTTATGGCTTTGCTTTTTTCTTAATTCTAAAATTTTACCAATACAGAATTTTTTACTTAACTTTTTAAGAATTACAATCTATAATAAGAGAAATAAACATGGGCTCTGAAAAACTTGTCCATAAAGAGATGGCACAGGCAGAATCAGAGTCCAGGACCTTGCAGTTCAATCCATCAAACACTATTATCCAACCAGTGATTCTTTTGCCTTTTAAACCAACTTTATCTTCAAATCAGTCTTACCTGCCCAGCAAACTAATCCTGTGTACTCCTTTCCAAGTGAAGAATGAACATAAGACTGTGTGGTGTGGGCTAATACTAAAGCTTTTATCACCTCAGAAGGGAATACTAATTTCCATCCCATTCTGTGTTCTTGCAGTTTTTAACCTAAGTTAGAATTTTCCCATATATTGTCCAAAACTCTCTCCCAAAACAAAAGTATATATAAACACCTTCTGTACTTTCCTAATTTCTTGCCATTTAGAATGTTTTTAAAAAAGCATACCTTGCCCTCAGAAGAGCCCTTCCAGTTTTTCTCTATGATCACCACTGAGGTACCAATGAGGAACCTCATTTTAATTCTGAGCAAATAACTTCTACCATGTCTTCACTTCTAACCAAAAATCTTATTCCACCTTTTCAAAAGGAAGAGTAAAACATTTGAGTGTCTCTGCAGAGAAGGTTTAAGAGATATTTTATATTTTAGATCAGTGCCATTGATGGTTTATTACAAATCAGTTTCTTTCACTTCCTGTCTGAACTCCAAAATTGTCTTACTCAAAGCAGGCATTTCTGCAGATGTGAGTTGTGCTAGTATATAATGGGGACAGCAAAGGAAATATTTTCCTGAAATATCTGACCAGCCCTAGTAATACCCACAATTTACTTACACACAGTCTACATAAACAGTTATGTTGGATTTAGCTCATGTTTAGCACCACTTGATAAAAACTATTACCAATGTGGTTTACATAAATTACATGTAGTCTGCTCCATATGGAAACCATATTTTAGCAGCAAGCAGTGTTTAATAATGAACGCTCTGCCCTGCTCTCACACAGGCAGGCTCTTTCTCGCCTCTTTCTGGCTGTGCAGTCCCTGTGATTTAATAAGATACTTAGCTCATGAAACAAGTGATTTGAATATTCACACTGCAGTTAAAAAGGGATTAATTTTATCCCATGCCATATTGGTAACAAGATGACTGGCCCCTTTGGAATTTAGTGCACTAAATTATCCTCATCTAAAAGTTTTTTCAAACGTAGCCTGATAACTACAATTCACTGCATGAACATCATTATTTATCAAAGTTATTAATGACTTTTAATTGTTTACTTTATGATAAGTCTCTTTACTTCAGCTCCTATCATATAAAATTAATTTACCAACCAGTCACAAAGAAATACAATCACAAAGTAGTCCAATATTTTATCATAAGTTTGTGTACTTCTGTAACATTTCAGTGTTACAGTTTAAAAATTATGGCACCTTCTACATTTCATTAGACATGATATAAGGTATACATTAAGCAGAAAACATGGAGCACTATATACTAATGATAGGCATAAATGCCTACTTGCAGATTTCAAACTTACTTAGATTTGCGTACTAGGCTAAGGGCAAAAGAGATAATTTTTCTATCAGGTCTGTAATATTTTAGGCTGGAATTCTGATCCTTTTGAAGTTCATGGCAATTTTATTCTTTTGCTGTGCCCAGATTTAACTCTCAAGTTTATAAAGTGTTTAATATATCAGTTAGCAGGAAGAAAAGCAAGTTCTAACAAAAGCACTTCCAGAAAAATAAAAACTATTACAGCAAGACCAGGCCTACTCCATTCCTCTGTTCTTTATTTAAATCTTTAAGATATAAGAAAAAAGCTTGAATATTTTACCTTAATAAGCTAGTCAAAGAACTCTAATGAAAACCATGAACTAAGAAAAACAAATCTAAAAAGGAAATTAAAATAGAAATACTATTGTAAGGTAGTGCTTACCAACTTAGATGAAATCTTCTTAGAAAATCAGAATACCTTTAATAGAAAATTACAGCATCGCTAAAGTTTTAAACTTAGTCTTTCTGTGTATACATACCTATATCATAATTCCTACCTATGACATTATTCCATACAGAATTCCAACTCAGCTTATATTAAGGATACAATTTTTCATAGCTCAGATACAATGTAAACTTCCAAACATCTGGTGAACTTCAAGGCAGAGCTTTCCATCTCCCCAGAGAGTTATCAGTTGGACTATAATGTTATCAGCTTTCGCACACTTCTCAGTGAGATGCAATCTACTTGCCTGAGAACATGAGGGAGAGCCAGGAATTCCTGTTCCAATTCCAAATTTGTGGACTCTCTAAGATTTCTGGTAAGTCAAGAATTCCCAGCTGCCTCACTTTCACAGACTCCAGAAATGGGGATATTTTTATGCCTACTTTTCTGATCAACAAGGATTAATTATTGAATTACTGACCACTATATAAATACTTATAAAAAAAATATTTGAATGGTTGGGCTTACTTCACACTGCCTGAACACAGACACTTCAGTATGAAGGGGAAGGTTTTGAGGTATAAATGACAAACAACACTGACATGATCAACACCTCTCCTAGGTGCATATAGGGCGATGCTGTTTATGAAAACAAAGTAGACTTTCAGTTGCCCAAACATTACAATAGTATTAGTAGTTTATCATACCATAATTCAGAGACAGCAGTCCTCTCCAGACCGACTGATTCATCAAAATCAGAATTCCAGTTAAATCAGAGAGAACAGATACCTCCATTAGGTACACAGAATATTTTGTTGTGTTTTCCAAAGGTCAGGACAACCTGAGTTGTTTGGCCACTTCCTCAAGACTGAGCTGTTTCACAAATCTAATGAGCTATTAGAGGATACCTGGTGGGTGTAGAATCCAGGTACTACCCAAAACCTGCCTTCTGACATGACTTTTATCTATCAAGGACCAACATCTTTCCCAAACACAGGCTGTGTCATCAGCCTCATGTTTCAAGGGCCATTAAGAAATCTCCAACTAGGAGTAATCTTCCAACAAGGCAGAAGGGAGCTGGTAAATACCAATAGCAGTATTTATTGTGAAAAATGTAGGGAGGAACGACAAGAAACATTCTGACAGCTTGAAGACAATGAAATTAATCTTTAAGGGAACTTTTCACAATTTCTTATAGAAGAATTTTTTTTTTTTTAAATGAGAAATATAATGAACAAGATAAATATTATTTATTATATTATTATATCAACAAATTACAAGTAGCATGCATATCACTCAAAGTTTGAAAATGCTGCAAAGACAAACACAGTTTACAGATTGAGAATTGAAGGCATACCAAGTGGAAATTGGAAGTAATTAACTAGAGTCCCATTAGCAAAGTTCAAGTTTCATAGACTTAGAAAACTCAGAAATCAGTGAGAGAGAACAGACAGAAAACAAATGGTACTAATGATTCTGATAGATCCTCTTACTAGACAAATTTTTTTACACAGGTGATGAAAAGACATATAAACAGAATTGCAATGGGTTTATAATTCTAATATAACAAGTAGGAAATGATCTTCACACTATATAAACATCTACAAGTTATCTCTAGCTGAAGTTAAACTGCTCTAAATTCTTCAACTGAGTAAATGAAATCACTCATCCTGTGAAATTTCTAAAAATTTCTCATCCAAAATTTCACAAAGTTTTGGTTCCTGTTTTACTGATGCTTTGAATCCAGCTAGTCATAATGTGCTGAGATTCTTGATATTCAGATACAAGTACACAGAAAGCTACTTAGTATGGGCAGTTTACATGGAAAGTTCGGGCAAATGTCTCAAAAACTATTGTGTTCCAGATGAAAATTTCATGACTGATTCTGTTTCATAAAACCATGTGTAATCACTGATAGTAATTACTTATTTTTCAGATTGCAATCTGAATTATTGGAGAACCTTGCAAGTTTCTATCCACTGAAAAGACACATCTAACATTAATAAACATTCATATTTTTCTTTGTGTTGTGATCACAAAGTTCTGAATAAAATCATGTGTTGTTTTCATAGATAATTATGTGCAGTTTGGATCAGATCTATTTAATACAGAAAAACTGGCAGACCTCTAACTGTTATTGTGTGAGTCTGTTACTACTGGCACAAAATTTAAGTGTGTTCATACTTTTCTAACTTCTAATTTCAGTGTTCTGCTACTAATTACTAATGTCAAAACCAGAACAAAAGCTCACTGCTTGGCTCATTGACTTCTGCACACAGATGTCAAACACACAGAGTTCATTAATGATTTCAAGGTGATGAAAACCAAAGAAATGGCCAAATCTGTGCTGTTGATTATTGATTCTTTTCAGATTAGCATGTTTATGACTGGAGAAAGTATAGTTAAAATCAAAATCTTAATTTGGCATGCACTCAAACTAATTTTACACTTACATACAGTACAAAGGAAAAATCCAGGAGAGTCCAGAATAGCCAGGGATG
Organism: Pseudopodoces humilis; assembly: GCF_049639895.1. NCBI lineage: Eukaryota > Metazoa > Chordata > Aves > Passeriformes > Paridae > Pseudopodoces > Pseudopodoces humilis. The sequence continues at coordinate 45,070,305 of NC_142203.1, read as the reverse complement.
TAAAAAGCCATGAATATAAACCTGTTTTGATGAATAGCATGTCATCAAGTGGTTACTATAAAATAAAGTCCAGTACTCAATTCAGATAGAAATAATGTGTTCTGTATATGCAATCTTCAGAAACAGAAGATATAAACATCTATCTACTTCTGTTCAAAGTGTCTAGTTTGGTCAATTTTTAAAAATTGTGAAGGGCCAACAGTGAGCAGTTATTTGTGTCAGAGATGTAAAACTAGTATAGGAGATAATTTAAAATGTGCATAAGCATTTACCTAACATTGCAGAGAGGAAAACTACAATGATGATCTCCCCTTTTAGTCAGCACAGTGGTTTGTTATATTAGAAAACTGTATTTTAACAAAATGTCCAACCTGCAGATTTAAGTCTATTCTAACTCTAGAGCTTAGACACTCTACTTTCAAGCCAATAAAATAGTAATTATTATGTTCCAATTTCTACACACTCATTGATATACGGCTAAAAAATTATGTAAATACATAGTTGTTTAATGAAGTTCTGAATTGCACTGCTTCTGCAGAAGCTGTGATTAGTTGTTAGGGTATCAGAAATGTGAAAATCTTAACATGTACTCAACCCGTAAGAGGAAAAACCATCACAGGCTTTCACCCTTGCTTCCGCAGGAATTTTTTCAGTCTCCCCTAGACATTTTTGTTAAGCTTCCACTCACATGTGCTGTTGTGAATATATATGTTGTGCATATTACAATGCAGAAGTTCTAAAGAAACAGCAGAGGAAAGCTGTTTGATACATTGTGCATTGATACACACTGATGTCAAACTCACAATTAAAATGGGGTGGGATAGTTTTCATATCCAGCACCCTTCAGTTCCACCGATCTGTGGCAGTACATGAAAGGAGAGCAGGTAAATCACTTACAGATGTATGAGGCTGTTCCCTTTACAGTACCTCCTAAAATTATTCTTTTCGATACTGAGCAGTCAGTCTAATCCTCAAAAGCAAGAAAGCATTAGAAAGTACCAAGAATTGTTGCCTATATTATTCTGGAAGGAATGTGGGACCTCAGAAGGCAGTCACCTTCTGAGTAGGTATAATACTCATATATGCTTGCATACTATGAAGGCCATTTTCTGAAATTCTCCATACTACTCTCCTCATTCACATTCCCTGACCTACTTTTTACTTGACTAGAGTTAAGATACTGCAGCTGCATTCCCACCAGCTACACAAAGTCCACTCACAAACAGTAGCCATTTTCTGATCTTGCTTTGTTTTTACCCCACATTATTTTATTTCGATATTCCCACCATTAAGAGATTTATTAACAAGAGTCACTACAAGATTTTGGGAGTTACAAGCACCGTAACACCTGCAATCCCATTTTGTCTGTGATAAATCCAAAGTCAGTTGGTAACTTCCTGGTTACCTATAAATCATAACCGTGTCCAGCACCTCCAGGTAGGATCAACCCCATTCTATATTCACTTCACAGATGGCTTTTAGGACAATTTATGTCTCTGGCAAGCTTTCAAAAACTACTGCGCAACTCATACACAGTTACTCTGACTTTTCAGGAAGGGTCAGTAGCACAGGTGGTCTATTCACATGCACTAATCCCAACAGGTCCCACAGGCACTGTCCTTCCTCACTTTGCAGGGACTGTCTGCTCAGTGCACGTGCAGTAGGCCTGGCATTGCTTGGAAGCATGAGACTCATTGAGCATGTGCTGCAGAGGATGTGAAGACATTTTTATGTCCAGGAAATCCTAGGCAAAAATACAATGGGCATAGTTACACACCACATCAGCCTTTCAACAAGGTAATCAGAAATCAGCTTGCTTGCTGATGGATTATTTGTCCTCATGATGAGAATTATGTAGAATAAACAGGACTAGTTACAATAACTGAGTGGTTACCCACATGATAATGATACCTTTGTTCTATTGAAAAGCACCTCCTTGGGAGATCTTTTCCATGTGAAATAATCCAGTGCTACAATTTCTATTTCTATTCATTGTACCAATCTGAAAGGAAATTTGAAATATTTCTAAATGTTCTTGTTAATTCTTAGCATATTAAAAACTGTTTTCAGATAAGAAAAGTTCTAAAACATTTAAGCAAATAGTACTACATGTTTTAATCTATGTGGTATTTTAATATTATTAACTGCTGTACTGTTGGCATTCCCTTCTACAGAAAGCATCCTGTAAATCAAAATAAATATTTTAAAATTACAGTTCTTTATTAAAAAATAATTTAAAAAAATTAAAAAGAGCTGTTTTTTTCTCCATGAACAGAAAGAGATTCAACACAGATACTTACAAATTAACTTTTGAACACTCCAATAACTGTGACTGCAACTATTCTCTCTGTCAATGTCTCTGGCTGGGTAGTAGGAAGAGAGGCATTCTTTCCCACTCCAAACCGTATACAGACAAAAAACTCCTCCAGCAATCTCTCCTTCGAGTGATTAAATTCATTTGGGGAATTCAGCACATCTAGAGTGGCCACACACAAACCAATGACACCTGAGCCTTAAAAAGCAGTGAACCTCTATATACTTGAAGATGTTAATATATATATATATATATATATATATATATATATATATGCCTCCTCCCACAACTTCCTTTTCCAGGCTGTCCTTAACCTATTCTTAGAGGGCTAGAAATCAGGATGAATATGGCTCCAGAAGACTATTCATAGATACTGCCTTGAAGACAGCCTTAGATCTTAGAAAGCGATGGAATTAGGCAATCCACCCATATTGTAAAAAACCCAGGTACAATCTAAACCTTTGTCAAACATTCATAAAATTAATACCTGTACATCCAGCTGCATTTGCTCCATAGCAACATCCTGCTTCTTTTTTTAAACACAATAATAGTCCTTGGTAAAATTCAAAGATGTGGGAGAAAGAAAAAAAAAATAGGACTTTCCTATATTTGCCAAGTATTCTCCCATAACAAGCAAACACTAAAAGCAACACATTGCTCAGCAATATTTAGCATTTGGCTTAAACCTGCTTATCACAGCTAAGATTTGTTAATTGTTTCATAAGCCAAAACAAACACTGACCCCCCCACTCAGCACCCCTTTCACACTTTGTTAGCAGAAGTGCATTGATCGCTTCTATATTGTATTACATTCTTAGCATGGCAGTTTTAACTTTTCTGTTCTGCTTCTCTGGTCATTTCTACCAAACAAGTTTTGATTAAAAGCAAGTGGACACAAAGACATCAGACCTAGGCACAGAAATGTGTGCATCTGAAAACTGAAGAGATTAGTTATCATTGTTTAGACTGTTAAATACCAAAATGAAAAAGAGAGCAAGCTCTTCATAAATAAATTCTGTTAAAAGTTACTATTCATGACAATGATAAGAAAATATTATGGTTTGGGTAATGTTTTCTACTATCTCCTTAGGTGCTTTAAAGAGGAAAGAAAAGGGAGTGGATTTTGTAAAGGTCCTAAGACCTCTTGTAAAAACGTTATTGAAGTGAGAACCCAGTAATTGGAATAAACACTTTGAAATTAGGCAGTCAGCATGACTGAAATGTTTTTGTAACATTTCCTCCAATTTCTAAGCCATTTCTTAGCTGTCTTGATGCTTCTGAAACAAAACCAAGATGCCTCTTTGATTCCCAGTAGTGGAAATAAATGACTGAAGTAAATTACAGCTCTGCTAAATATTATGCCCATCTGCACAGCCATCACTTTCCTCATCACTTCAGTGACGTGCACACGGCTGGGCAAGAGGGCAGGGGTAGAAAGAAAACTGTCACTATTATTCTTTAACCTGGGTAGTAGCAGGCAAGGCAGTAGAACCTCACAGAATCTACCCAAAGAAAACCCTGGGCTCATATTGATAAATACTGTATGAACACAAAGGAACCACAATCTCTGGTCCTAACTAGGAAGGCAGAAAACCTCAGTCAAGGAGCAAAACAGACATTATAAGTCTTCAGGAACATATGCAGCACTACTGTGTTGAATACTGTTTGCTCTCTTGTGCTGGTTGTCTAGATCAGACTGGTTTTAATTTTTGTTTTTTGCTTTTAAATTTGTTGGGGTTTTTGCCAGAGAACAGTGGCCAACAGGATAAGAAATAGTGGTACAGCAATGGGAAGAAAAATGACATCACAAAAGAAAAAAGCAAGGATGGCATAAAAGTGAGAGGGAAATATGGAGAAAATCAATTAAAAGAAAAAAAAAACTGAAAGGGAAAAATGAACACTGGAAGTCTGAGATAATAATGCCATTTTGGACAACCAGTAACAGACTTAAAAAAGCATCTCCATTTCACTGCAAAAACACAGAGGGATGTAATGGGCAGGGAAGTCTGCAGTCCCCCATCTGCATGGTTGAAAGCAAGCACCTCCAGATAAAAATTGTTCCAGGCCTTCTCTGGATATGGAGATATGTCTTCTTCCTCATCCTCCTTTGTTCAGAAATACGAACATACCCTACTAATGCTCTAGAGAGATATTCACATGAAATTATTTTTCCTCATCCAGTCAAACATATATATAACTTGGGATTTACGAGGGTTTCATTTGCTTGTTTGTACCATAAAGGGTAACACTGAAACTATTTATTTTTCTAAAAATGTAAGGATTAGGATAGTATGTCATGAGGTAAACAGTCATTGAACACAAATGGGTAATAACACTCCACAGCAACAGTAGTAACATTTTACTAGAACTAAGGACCAGAAGAAAAGTTGAAAGAAATACTACCACTAAATAGTGTAAATATTGTTGTCTATGATCTATCCAAGCATCACAGTAATTCTTAGCAAGAATCATGCTAAGATATTTTTCAAAATTCTCTTTAATAAAACTAGATGTCTCTATATTCACAGACTTTTATGAACAGTTACTCAAAATGCTTCTGAACATCCTCTCTGTTTTTGTCTCCTTTGTGTTTACTTTCTGAGGACTGTTTTCTGCCACGAAGGTCTGCAGAAACAACGAAGTGAACTTTAAGTGGCAGTTTTCTAGGAACTACTTCCAAGAATGTAGGAATCTACAATTGCAGGAACCATTGAAGAAAAAATATTACATCACAAGGAAATGTTATTGTACAGAGGTTATTTAGTTTCTGAAGTATAGCAGCTCTGTGCACACCATGAGGTGCCTTTTCCACACAAATCTGCTTGTTTCCCTATTTACACAGTCTAGATACATCACAAAGAAGATTCCTATGATTTCAGCCAAACAAATACTGAAGAAATAAGAAAAAATTGTATCTAAAAAGAGTAATGGCCTTTATCACAAAGTGTCACAGAATTACGGAATTGTTAGGACCTCTGGAGATCATTTAGTCTCACCCCCTTGCCAAGACAGGGTCACCTAGAGAAGGTGACACAGAAATGTGTCCAGGTGGGGTTTGAGTGTCTCCAGAGAGGGAGATTCCTCAACCTCCCCAGGCAGTTGTCCAAGTGCTCTGCCACCCTCAGTGTAAAGAAATTCTGCCTCTTGTAGAGGTGGAGCTTCTTGTGTTTCAGTTTATGGCAACTGCTCTTCATCTTGGTTTTGGGCACCACTGAAAAGAGTCTGGCACCATCCTCCCGACACCCACCTTTGGGATGTTTCTGTGCATCGATGAGATCCCCTCTCAGTCTTCCCCAGACCAAACAGGCCCAGCTCCTGCAGTCTCTCCTCACAAGAGAGAAGCTCCAGACCCCTGACCATCCTTGTGGCTCTCCACTGGACCCTCTCCAGCAGCTCCTTGTCTCTCTTGTGCTGAGGAGCCCAGAACTGGACACAGCACTCCAGGTGTGGCCTCACTGGGGCTGAGTAGATGGGGAGAGTCACCTCCCTCGACCTGCTGGCCACACTCTGCACCCCAGGATACCACTGGCCCTCCTGGCCACAGGGCCACTGATGGCTCATGGACAACTTGTGATCCACCAGGAGTCCCAGGTCCTTCTCCACAGAGCTGCTCTGCGGGAGGTCAGCCCCAGCCTGTGCTGGCACTTGGGGCTGTTCCTCCCCAGGAGCAGGACCTGACACTTGCCCTTGCTGAGCCTCATTAGGTTTCTCTCTGTCCAACCCTCCAGCAGATCAAGGTCCCAGGGAATGGCAGCAGAGTGGATCAGCCACTGCCCCCAGTTTAGTGCCACCACGAAACTTTTCACAATTGCCCTATATATCCATAACATTGAAATGCTGATACCTCTTCCAAAGACTGTGTGACTTCCTCTAATGATGCAATGATCAGTGTAAAATTTTAGAGAATTCTGACCTGTCCCAGGTACTACTAGATTTTTTTGTGTTTTATTTGTTTTTGCAAGTTGAGTAGTTCAGGCCAATAGAATTACCTTAAGCAGGCACAAGATGGTTGTGAATACAGAATGAGGACCCTTATATTTACAGAGAACTGACAACACCTTGTCTAATTTTAAGATCTCCTGGCACAATGAGCTCCCAATTTCAAACAGTAGTCTGGAGAGCTAAAGAGAGGGACTATTTATTGAAAGACTTGAACCTAGTTTCCAGGTCTCAGCTTTCTTGTTCAGGTAAAGGTCCCATTGTTTCAATTGGGATCTGCAACACAGGGTTTGTCACAGAGCTTCAGAATCTGCCCTATTTATTTAGATATGAAAACTATCCTTACCCTTCATATACCCTGCGTAGTTGTACTATAAACCAAACTGGAATACAAAACATGCAATGACGTCAAAATTGGAAGGCTGTCTTAAATCCAAAACAGAAATTATATGCATGGATTTGTTGTAAAAAAGGGAGTTTACTTTTTGACCATTTTTAAAGGGGTAAATAGGATATTAATGGGGCACCTCCTTTGAATTATATGAAGCATATGGATCCACAGTGTAAAAATCCCTGGCAAAGACCCCTATAGATTCGGTCATTGCTCTAATGTTTAGCCTTTTCATGCAAAATACTGTTAAAAAATTCTGTAAAGGGTGTTTTCAGAGCTTTGCCTTCTAGACTGTGTCACCAAGGCTTTTTTTATGCATAAACTTCTGAACTTCTTCCTTCACAGTAAAATAAATTAAAATCTACCTGTGAGTTCTGAACTATATGCTAATCTCTAAACTGTCCTTAAGCCACAAAAGTAGTTTTCAAATAGTAGGCCAATTCCAAAAACTCTCAAGGACCTCTTAAACTAATGTATGACAGAAGATTAATTTCTCTTTTTATTTAAAAATTAAATTTAAATTCCGAATTTAAAGTTGTGTTTAAAATTATATGGTCTAAGCAAATCAGGTCTATAGAGAAACATTTGTGCATAAGTTTTGAAATCTATTAACTCCACTAAAGTTTTCTTTTATTGCCATTTTGATATAATTAAGATTTGATAACAGATCTTTGACAGCAAAGTTAGAGATCAAGAGAAGTAAAAAAAAAAAAAAGTTTTAAAAATATGGTGTTACTTAATAACTCCAACTGGACAGAAAGATTGTTAACAACAAAGAATTAACAGGAACAAGTGTAGCAAGAGGCTAGCCAATTTGTTTTTGTCCTTCCTCCTTCACATACAATTTTTCTACTTCCTTTCACTGGCATTTTCCATATATGAAAATAAATACCTGGTATGTAGTGTTTGATATGTATGTAGTATATGATAAATGTAGCTCCTATTGTCAGAGGTTTGTTGTTAAGGAATTTCTCCCATGCACCGCATGAGTACTCATTTGCCCAAAATTATTATGCCTGCAAACAGCCAGTACAAAACCAAATCCTGACTTATATTTCTACAGAACTTCCTGCTATCTTACTACACAAATCTGGACGAAGCAGAAACCTGTAGAAAATGCACTCACGTAGAAGTGTTTACTAGCCATATTGTGAAAAAAACAATAATAGAAACTAATTATTTTTCATTGTTTTTTCTCCTTTTATTAATTCTTTTTTTTTCCCCCTTGTCTTATGAATGTCTTAAATATGAATTGCTTGACTCCATATATTTCAACATATGTCTTGAGGACCTTTGGCAAATTTTGTCAAATATAACAAAAAACTTAATCTATTTTATAATTCTGTCAAAGTTGAAACCCTTCCTTATATCCTCTCTCATTTCCCCATACCTGAAAGATTTTATACGATGTCATACACAGTTTTGTGATAGCATTGCATTTCTATCCTGTTTAATACAGTATTCAAAAATGAGGAAAAACAAAAACCCTCACAAAACAAGGGAAAGCCTTTTAAAACTTCTATGTTTCTAGCCTTTAGTTAAAATTGAGCCACTTGGTCTATGAGCTTAGTAGTGTTTTCAGTTTTCAGGGAGATTATAACTGGTAGCTCATTACACTGTTTTTGACGTTAATTTACTGAAAAGGGTGATATATTTATAATACAGCTTGTAATGCTATTAAATGGCTCATCAATCTGTTTTATTCATGTAAAGTCCACATAAGGCCACTGGTCTGTTACTGGCAATAAACCTTTGGTGCATTTTCAAAAGACCTGCATATTGCATAGTGATTTATAGACCTTGTTCTGACACCATACTAACAAGGAAAGCCATAACCCAGTTGACAGTACTGAAAGGCATATGTACATCCTGTGACTGTGACATACACAAAGAGAAGGATGCCTTGTTCTTAAGCATAGCATGGGTTTCAGAAGACCTGGCAACATCCAGTGCACTACCATTTTTAGATCTGCATCACTGCTCTTCCAGAAAAATTAAATATAGTACCTGCTCCTTTTATGTCTATGTTGTAATATTTGAGTTATATGCTGTTCTTACTGCATACCCATTCTGTGAATCCATATCACCCTAAAGAAAATTTTTATCCAGGAATCATTTACATCTCTGAATACTAATCCCCACACAATATTTTGTCATGGAATAATAAAAAGAACACATAGGTTTTTAAATAACTTTTTCTTCAGCCTGGAAATAGGTTGAAAATAATAAAATCAAATTATTCTATAGCCTAGAAAATTACAAATAATTTTATTTGATTTTTTTGTTGCAGTGAAAACAGATTTTTTTAAATGTTAGTTTTCAATATGGAAAAATAGATTTAATTACAGTAGTACTGGAGAGGGCATAAGGAATTGAAAAGGTGTCACTCCAGTTTAATTATGCTCTTTAAAACAAATAGAAACAGTTTAAAGAGGGAAAAGTATAGGTTTGGCTTCAGTATTAATTCATATTCAATATTAATCATCTTCCTGGTGACAGGAAGTCATTTAGTATAGAAGAATTCTCAAAAATTTCCTTTAAGACTGGATGGTTTTCAAAATGCTACAAAAAACATTGAAATTACAAGACAACTAAGTTCTATTTCCATACTTCTCTCAAAAACCTAGGCAATTAGATAAATTTCAATCAATTTCCAAGTGTTTGCAATGCCCTTCTTTGCAGTTACTGAGTGCAAAAAGGGAAAATAATTATAAATGGGAAAATAATTACAAAAATGCAAAAGCACCTATAAAAATCACAAAGCAAATAATAACAAAAGAAAACTACTTTCTGACAGTGTATTTTCATTACTGCAATTACTAGCATTTGACAGACCAATGAAATATCTCCAGTAATGATGAAGCCCTATGTCTCTTCGAAGCAAGGGGGGGTTTTTGTGTGTAAGTAACACATTTTTTGAATGAAGAGCCATACTAATATGGTAGTATGCTTACAAAATGTCAGATAACATTTCCCAAAATCTGGGGGGGTTTCGGTAAAGTGTTCAACATTGTATGAGTTTTCAAAACTGACAAGTTTCAAAAGTTACTCTCTTTAGCAGGACTTAAAGTTGTAATATGCTGTGATCCTTAAGGGACTTCTATTACCAATCTGCTTCATCTTTTTCAACATGACAAAAATACTCTAACTTGGTGGTACAGTGCTTCCATATCACATAATATAGTTAAGTGACAGACTTCAGCAGAAAACAGAGATTTAGATAGTTTATAATACAAAGCTGAATGAACTGAAGAGTGTTGGATCAACACTCTTCCTTGGAAATCTGTAAAAAATATGGAATGTAATTTCAAGTTAAAAATATAACTAAATAACAGCCATAATGAAAATAAGCAACTCTTATAGAGCAAAGCAATTCTCTAATAGCCCATCACTACAAGCTCTGTACACTCCTTTCTTCATTTATCGTTTTGGATTTTCTTTATCTGTTAACTACATTAAATCTCTGGTTTAAGAAAAGCACAAGTAAATATTGAAGTAAATTTAAGTAAAATGTTCTTACACAGCACTTTTCTCTCTGTTCTATAAAGTACCTTAAATATAGATAAGCAAATACTGCTCAAGTTATTAAATAGTCCGAGGACCAATTGCATTGTGTTTTAAGGTTGGATTTTAAATAAAAATAGGATTAACTAAGATATCTATGGTGAGTTTTATATTCTATATGCTCCAACAGCAAAAAATGATTCACCAAAGGATGATGCAACCTGGTGATGTGGAATGACAGAACATGGAGCTATATTAAAATTTGGATGAAGAAGATAACTACAGATAGATTAAGGCTTTACAGAGCTTCTCTGCTTTCACAGATATCAAACCACATACACTTGTTGGAGTCAAATTTTTTCGTTAACCTTTTACATAGGGACACTATTCCTTAATAGTGATTTCTGCTCATCATGGAATGAAAGAGGGTGTTTAGGGCTGGGGAGGGGACATGAAAATATATTTAAGAGGAGGGAAATAATACCAGTAAAACAGTGAAGCCTTGAAAAAGACACCACAGAACTCTACTGCACTGAAATATATAAGAATATTCGAAAGAATGTTTAAAGTCAACTCAAATATTTCCCATAAGTACGGTTATGTTTTTATATGTACAATATGTCTGGGTCATTTTACTATACTAACACAAACAATTACAATTCTATTAAAATATTTCTGCCTGTGATTAACGCAAAGTGGGCTTGTTTCTCACTCTTCACACCAGGCCCATAAAAAACAATGCCAGTGCTTTTTCTTTGTGAGAAGTAGAAGTTATTATTATTGTTGTTGTTGTTATTAGTTATTATTATTGTTATTGTTACTATTGTTGTTATTATTTTCTGTTGACAGTTCTTGAATTCCTGAATGACTAAGAAGAATTAATGTTTCTTGAATGTTGAAAGAGTGGAAAAATATCAAATTCTCTGTCACAGGGAATGTGGTGCAGAACTGCTACCGTAGACCTCTGGAGGGTGAGACGGGAGCTGTTTCGGCAGGCTTGGGTTTCTCTCTGTTTATGTGAAACGGACATTGGCATATCTTGCCTGGACTTTTCCTGTGGGGTTCATATGGTAGGCAGGGTGGGGAATAGTTGTCTGAGCCATACCAAGGTCAGCCTGCTAGAGCTGACAGTTTCTGTCTCTGTACAAAGAAAAGAATCAATACTTTTGGACTACGGCTGTGCCCTCAGTGTAAAACAACAAACATGCAGCGTCTGACATGTTTCTAGGTGATTTGTGGCAGAACCTCTTGTCTGATCTGTATCCAGGAGCTGCTGTGTTACTGCTCTGTGCTTTTCTTCTCTCTCTCGCCCCCCCAGCTCTGTGATGTCTAATACTTTACTCAGGTACAGAGGCGTGTGTTCTACCCTACAGCTACTTGTCACTCAATAAATCACACCTACAAGCACAGTCTGCACATAGTGATCTGGGCTTTAACAAAGGATCAGAGGGACAAAGCGCAGGCAAGATACTGTAATTATAACAAAAATAAAACATTCAGGGGGTTGTAGCAAAGGCATGGGCTCCCAGGCACTAATAAAATGTTATTAGAATTGCAGTTTTGTTTCAGTCCTTCAGGTTTCATTTTTAACAAATTTTCCATCTAGATTCCCTTGGTTCATCGTCCTTCCAAGCTAAAACACAAAGTCTGGTGAGATGACCTATTTACATATATATATACTTTTTTTTAAATTTTGGGTTTTTTGGGGTTTTTTTTGTTTTTTTGGGTTGGGGTTTTTTCCCCCTTTTTCCTGGATAAAAGAATAACCCTGTATTTTACACTGTGGGTCACTCTCACCTAAAGTCAGTGCCAGTATTAATTCCTTGATTTCTGTATGTGAAGTTTCAGGCCAGTTCTGTTAAAACAGAACTATAAATATGACCCAAAAGCAAAACCAGCAGTAACAAAACGGTTGCCTGAACATAATTTGAACCAAATTAATTGGACAGTCTTGAATCAATCAAGGTTTATGCAGTGTGCATTTTTTTTGTCTGACAGCATAATTTGTGTAGAAACATTTCTTCAGTAAAAGTTTAACATATATCACACAGGTATATTTGCCTTGGACAGTTTTACACCAGGCTTGTTCTTCCAGGTACACTACTTTTCAGCAGTTAACCTCTTAGCCAACTCAGGTACAAGTGCAATGGACATTTTTTACCCATTCTGAGTATATTAAATGCAACAATTCATGTTAATTTAGCCATTTCAGTCAAACCAAACACCTTGTAATGCAGGGTGAGTAACACCACCACGGAGATTTCATGAAAAGAACAGCAGTTAGAGGAGCTCCAACCAACAGGACATATTTCCTCACCCACATAATGCAAAAGCAGAGAATCAATAATCATGATTTAACAACAGTTAGCCACCAGTGATCGTGTGAGTGATTGAAATGTGCCTGCATGCAAACTTCATTTTAGATTGGCTGGGTGGCAAGATCAAAGCTTCTATGCTGGATTTAGTGCTGGGGGATGAGATCTGATTGGGATGAAGCACAGGATAAGGGGGGAAGGAAAGACAGTAGAGGATTAGGCAAACTCTGTAGCAAATGCTTTTAATTCGTACTGGTTTTGGAGAAGTGAGATCACCACATCTGTTCTATGCATTGCTCACCTTGGCACTTTCCCACCATTTTGAACAGTGGCAAGCTTCCACATACATCCTTTTGCTGTTCCTCATTAAATCAGCATCTCACTATTCATGGAAAGAACAACCAGCTTTGCTTGCATATTTTAATGAACAAAGACTTATTTAAGCACAGTCATTACAAATGAAAGTCATGTTGATGAGCTTGCAAAGGGTCAGCACTTTCTGACTGGGAACAACTGACCTTCTGCCCATACCATACTTGCTGATTTCTCCCACTGAGGAAAGCAAAGGACTATCACTCTTGCTTGCCCACACACAACAGAAATGATGTCACTGTCCCAAAACACCAATATTTTCTTGAAGCACCTACTATTACTGACCTGAAGACCACCCCTGAATAAACAGAGGGAAAAAAAAACAACAAAAAAACACAAACCACTCCACAGAAAACAATGTTAGAAAGTTAACAACAGTCCTAAATCTGCTGAACATTTACTGCTGGCCTGAATAACTCCAGATGGTCCAAGGAGAATATCACTTTTTGATCCTTTAACTTAATACTCAAAACCACAATTAGAGCCCTGAATGTCAAACTCCTAATGATTCCCTTACTCTTCAGAATTCTGGCTAACTAGCTACACACTGTGACCCTTTCAACAACGGATCCAATTCTTTCCTCAAGCTTTGTGAATCTGTACACAATTGGAGCTGTCTACTGGGAAACAACTGCATTTGCCATATGGTTGTCCTCCAAATAAACAAATAAAAATGATCCAAAACAAGAATTCTCACATTCTTTTTCTTTAGTTATCATAACGTCCCATGGAAGTCATAAGCATGATACTTACATGAATATACCAAAATAGCCCACATGCTGTTTTTCATTGAAGTAGATGGAACACACAGGTTGCCAATTAAAGTCCAGTAAAGGACTTTTCTCTCTTGGTCTTCCTAACTATCACTGTATTGCTTTTGATTTTCAGAAAGCAAACACCACCAAAAGTGAAGATGGTTTTCCATGATTTGCCCAAACCATTCATGGTCTTCCTGGGAATTAAGCAAGTTTACAGACTGAGATGAGTAATTCTTCTGCCACATTTAAAGTCATTCATAGCAATGCAGCACAATCAAAATTCAGCTCAAGGGGAATGTGAGAGTGTAGAAACTGGCAGCAGAAATTCATATCACACAATGTGCAATAAAACTACGGCAGCACTTTGTACAGCATCTCTAGATTTTCAGAGGCTTTATACTGGCTTTTCAAAATCTGCCATACAACGTGTATGCTGCAAATTCAACTCACATTTCATATAGCAGCAGACTTTCATGATTTGCAGAAAATACATGCATAAGCTCATGCTTTAAATCCAAGCAGGATTTAATCTGTAATCTTTTCTCATGCATGTTGTTTTTCCACAGAATGTTGTTCTTCTACAATTAGCACTTGTGATATCTAGTAGATCGTAACCCAAAACATAACATCACAGATAACTGTAAATTTGTTAAAAAAAAAAAAAGAAAACTGTCTGAATCCACCCTTACTTTCACATTTTATATTGAAATTGAACAATAAATTTGGAATACACAATTTTAATACAGGTTATTCTGATGTCATATATTTGGCAAATCTGCTATGGTGTTTTTCTTTTTTTACTTTGTTTTTATATATCCTGACCTCAATACTGTGAAGTTTTAAAAACATATTTAACTTTATACACTTAGATAACAGTACAGATCTCAAGGCTTTATGCATTCTTATTATCAATATTTGTCTATGCTAAGGACCTTATTCTTCTGTATGAGTAATGCTTCATAGAAACACAAATATATGGGTGTACTTTTAATATGTGGAAACCTTAATTACTATAGATTTATTTGTATCACTTGGTAACCTCATAATGACTATGGATTTCACTTCACTTTATTTTCTTCTTCAGGGATATATTATTCCACTTTTTAGAATCAGGAGATTCACATTTCTTTTACATATTCATTTTGCTTTAATTGGATTCTAATTTATTTAATTTCATTTTAAGTTATATATTATCTTACTGTAGTGTTCTTGGACACTTGCATCAGGAGATGTACTTTTGCTCTTGGGTTCTGATTTTTACATGTTACTCTAATTTTTATCTCATCTTAAATTTTCTGCTTTCTTTCCTTCTAGTGATTTTGGCATCCCCTTGATCTGACTTAGGTCGCCTACTGAACTTCCTTTCTCTCTTCTCATCCCTCCTTCTCTTAACCTGTGTGCATGTGTGTTTTTGTCACATCACAGGAATGTACCTCCTATTATCTTCAGGTCAAAAATATTAAGAAGAAATAATTACTATGTAACAGATCTCAAAATGTAAGAAAATAATTACACACTGTGATAAAATTAACAGATTATTTGAATTTGTATGTGCTGTATTGATAATCTGTGTACAAAGGTATGTTAGCATAGTAGATATCAAATTTGTATTTCTTCTAAATATTATTGGCCACCTTCCTGAACAAGATTTCCCATCTAACCCAAGCAGATTCCTCAAAACTATTTTCAGCAATGACTCTTTCCCTAGAGCTGCATTTTTTTTTTTTAATCAAAAGCTCCTAATTCACTGAAACTGACATAACTAATTTTTATAACATTCCAGTGGTGAAATTTTGTACAGATATTATGTAGTGTTAAAATACAAATTCTAGGAGCACTTTAGATTGACAGTTACAGCGTAAATCATAAGTAGAACCCAAGATTACCAGGCTCACAGAAACACTCAGTCAGATCATGCACCCAAACATCAAAGTATGCACAGAAACATCCTCAAAAAGACTTTACCACGATGGAATGAGGACTTGAGCTTTGTAAAATTGTCACACCCAGATGAGAACAAAATTGATATTAAAAAATACTGAAGCATCATCTACATGAAACTTCAAGCACATATCTTCAGAAAACTATTCTATCTGGGCTAGACAGTTTGCTTATATTTGTCTAATGTGGTAATGATTTTCAGTCTAAGAGGTGTAAAGAGCATTATTGCTCCTTTAAGAAACATAACCTTTAGCAAGTAAGCACTAGGAAGGTTAAGGAGTGAAGACATTTCTAGCAGCTGTTAGCCAAAGGGCATATAACCGACCTGCCATACCAGTAATTTTAGCCCAATTATGAGTTTTTAGTCAATAACCAGTGAGAAAAATTATCACATCCTATTAAATTTTGCTATTGTTATTACTAGAAAGTTAGGTTGCGCTACAACCATTACAGCTATCTTTCGGTGCACTGCCCTGAGCCAAGTCAATGTCCTGCTGTGGAATGGATTACAGAGGACTATCTAAAAGGGTTCAACTCTTTCTCTTGATTAGGGTATTTTCACAGGTAGTTTCACAAAGGAACAGACTATAAAAATTGCACTTTCTATGCTTACAATTAAAATGCAAACATATTTGACATTGTCAAATGACATTAGTCATTGGCTACAAAAAAATAACCTAAACTGCATCTGCAAGAAGCGTTGTGATAGTTATACACACATAAAGGCAAACTTTTTTTTTTTTTTTTTTAACCATAATATGACTGGCTTACCACTGCAAGACATAAAACTTAGATTTATATTTACGCTGTATCTCTGATTTGAATTTGGATAAAGCTACTGTTGTTAGCTGGAATAAAACGTACCCTGTAATATTGCTGACATTACTTATGCTGGACAGACTGTAATGTAAATATACATTTTGCTACAGCTAGAAATATGGTTTTGATAGATTCTCAGATTTTTAAAATGATTGTAAATCAGAGCAGGTCTCTGCCAAAATGATTTGATATTTCACAACCATGTGAATGAGAAATACATGACAATGGATGAAATCTGCGTCTGAATAACTTGACCTAGTGGCTTCTAGTATTATAACTTCTCTCCAACCTCTCCCAAAATTTCCATACAAAGGAAAACATAGGCTGTTCTGTGGGGAATAGTATTAGTCACAGTATCAACACGTTCAGATTTTAAAAGACTTTTGGATTTATCAGATCTTTATAAACCACATTTCACATTTTTAGGTCATATAGTAATTATAAGGTATACAAAATGCTTCATATATTGACTGAGTTTATTGAATACAGTGAGTCTCTGTTACTACATAAACTATGGCGAGAACAAGATACAAACCAAACATTAAGGTAGAGATTTCACTTGTTTAAACCCGAGAGTCAACAATTTTCAAAGTAAACATCCATCTCATCTCCTCACTGTACGCTTGAAGCTAGGAAGCATCTTATTGTTCCCAAGTGTACATCAGATTCTATTTTGCCTGCAGAAGTAGTTCTGGTTTTGCCTACAAAGTTGCATCACAAACCTCTGATGCCATTTTGCTATGTCTTCTTACCAGTATTTGGTTCTGCTGGCAGACTCTGTTATCTGATAAGAAATAGCTCTCATAGATCTCCTAAATGCTTACTAAATTTCAGTGTCAATAAAACAAACCGAACCATCTTACACTACAACTGATGACCAGGAAATCTCCAAAAACATCCAAAAACTCAGCTGTATTGCCTCCTTTCTAGTTTCCTTCCTCAACATCTTCCTGCTTGGCTATCATTGACAGAACAAAAGAAATTTCAAAATAATGTGCATAGCAAAATGAAAATTGAATCAAGCACATGCAATTTTAGCTAATAACACTCCAACACTTCTTTTGATGTTCTCTCCTTAATTCTGGATCAGTGAGCATATACAGTTCCTGATAAATCATCACAAATTGTTGGGATGAAGATTTACAGCACTTGCAGCATCCCATCCCAGGATTGACTCATTGGAAAAATAAGGTTTGTTCTATGTTTGTTCAATACCCAGACTCCTGGCCCATAGCTGAAACTCCTATGCACCACTGTAATACAAATAATGAACACAGTCATAACAACAAATTAAAAAAAAAAAAACATTTTTAAAAAGCAGTTAAACTTATTTCTATACTAATGCTCTCAGTTATGCAAGCTGGTAACAGCATCCAGCACTGACATTTGTTTCCAGTTTTGGAGACTCTGGGCTACTCCTCATTACTCCTTGTACAGCACAGAAAAGAGCAGAAAGAACACTGTGTGGTTTCTGCAGCTACACAAGCGAATACAGCATTAAAGAATTTAGTTTCACCCTAAGGCCTTCAGACTTAATCTTTGATCTTGTTTCATCTGCTTATCCACTGTCTCTTACCTAGTAATTTATGAAAATAAATGCATAAATAAAAGTAATCCACTATGAAATCAATAAAATAAGCAACAAAAAATAAACCACAAAAAAATCATGTTGCCTCACTCCCATTATAATTCATGAAGAATGTTTACATAATTCCACCTTCAAAGTCAGACATTTGCAAAATTTAGCAGCTATCACCCACCTCTGAAATGCAAAATCATATGCAGATTCCCTTCAGCTAGCTACCTTAGGATCCCAAAAGCATGCCCCAAGTAGCGCATCCCAGGTTATTGACTAGTCTCCCTTCTTGCAAAGAGAGAGTTAGATTAGATGATCCTTACAGGTCCCTTCCAACTTGAAACGTTTTATGGTTCTATGAAGAGAAAACCTTGTCCTTAGACAATTTCAGCTTAAATGAGTCTCTGTCTCTTACTAGTGGCAACTCACAGATCTCAAAACGATGGAGAGATATGTCATGGCTGTTGTCACGCTGTGACAGAGTGACAGCCATCTCTTCAGACAATAATTTTTGATACCTATCCATCCTGGTTTACTTGCTCCCTCAAACATCCCTTCTAGGCAACAAAGCACACCTACAGGTATAAGAATGTCTACCTAAGGAACATAACTGAAGCACCCTACAAAATAAGTATACACATCTACTCAACTTTGAAAACATGTAAAAATTGAAAACCAGGTGGATTCAAAGGAAAGAAAGAGGTTTATGTGGGCAAATGATAGACTTCTTTCCATTTTTTTTTCACCCCTTCTTAAAATAATTATTTTAATCATGATTATTTTTTCCCAGTTCTAGCAGTGATATCTATCCAATTATTTAACTTTTAATCACAGATCTAACAAAAGCCACTTTATCAACCCCATTTCTTTCCTCTTTATGCCATTCTAGCTTCCTCACTGTAAACCTCAGCTCTACTAGATATATATTTCAATTTCAGTAAAGGCGGAATAACAACTAACTTCTAGAAATCAGATGAAATCTGATTCAGGTTTGTCTACATAGCTCAATTGAAAAATTTGTGCTTTGTTTCATTGACATGCCTAAGGTATTTCAACAGAAGTCTACGTAAAATACTACAATGAATTTGTACCCTTATTGGAATGTGCTTTTATTATCCTCTTTTTCTCATTAGGAAAACATTGAACAAATAAGTCATGGACATTTTGTTCAGAAATCTTCATCTTGATTCACAAATACAAATGAGACATACTTTCAATAATAAAGATGGTGCTAATGGAGAGATCATTACTAAAAAGTTGCTTTATTGAAGAAAATCTAGATGCAGATGCAACAGCCTCTATGCTTAAATTTTCCAGTAGCTACTTTTTTTTTTTTTAAATAGCATTAGGCCAGCCATTTTTTATTTTTTAGCATAGACAACAACTGCTCAATTGATAAAAAAAATATTTCTGAGTATATCACATTGGTTTTGTGCTACCTGTTGATGCCATAGAAAACAGAATGTTTCGAACCACTTCTCCAAAGAAAATATATACACATGGTAGCATAGCACTGTAAGGATGTAATCAGACACCCAGACAAAGCATACAGCGATCAAGAAAAATGTGACACTGTTTTTTCTCCTACTAGCTGCCACTGAAATGGCACCCAGAAACATTTTTATTTCTTTAATGGGGATTAAACCCTACTGGTCTGGTTTTCACAACTGCTTGGTTTCGAAAATGTCACTGAAATTAGTACGTGCCTTGTGCAGGGCAGTCAGGGCTGTATAGCATCCATTAGCTCTCTTGTTTAAAGTCAGGCCCCAGTCCTTGCAGTATTCCAAACCTGTAATTGAGTGAGCCTAAGTGTTGGTGCCAAATGTAGAGAAGTTCTGTGGACCTCTCAGTTACTCAGATTAATGTATTTTGTTTTCTACTTAATTGTTTTTTCCAGCAATGAAAAGAACTCTGTAACCAACTAATGCAGCAGTTGAGGGAAGTTTCTTGCACAGCTTAACCGGTGATTTTATGGTTAGTTGCTAAAACCATGATTTGTCTGAACATCAAAGAACACCTCTTTGGTTTACATAAGGAATATCTAATAAACTTAACATGCGAGTGAAATATTTTTGGTACCAAAGCAGCACAACACAGCACTGCCCACAAATGTTGAGCTGCATTTATAATAAACTTTGATGTGCCTTGAGAAAGCAGTGTCTGGAGGGTATTTGTACTTAATGAGGCAGGGGACAATGGGTTAAAAGAGTACAATTCCCATCTTAGGAAAGAAAAAAAATACCTAACTGTAATTGAGAGTAGAGCATGTAGATGTTTTATGCAGAAGTTCGAGCAACTTTCTTCAGATTTCTGTTATAAGAATTGACAAACAAAAAGACCCTAACAGATCACAAGAATATAGCATGAAAACTTGTTTGATAATCACAATATTTGTGCTATTATATCATAAACCTTGCACAACAGCTTTACAGAACAAGGTAAGTTGACTTAAAAGCACATATATCTTCCATGCACAAAATGGGTTCAATTTAAACTTCTGAATATATTTTAGGCTAACATGATTTCAGAATGAGGGGGTGGCATGTTTATTTCTGTCAGAGAAAATAGAGTCCTTAACTAATATATAATTAATACTAAATATAATTTGAGGAGTTTGCATTACACTGCAGCTAACACACTAACATTTACATCCATCTAGTACAGCCATCCTCACCTCCCATTCTTTGGGTTTACTTCCAGATTTAGTCTAAGTTCTAGCACTGTCTGCAGCACTATCTGTTTTATAACTACTATCCTGTAGTTATTTTGCTCCTTCTCATCCATCCTCTACTCCATCATAGTTTAACTCAATTATTTAAGCAATCTACAACACACAGGGTGTTTCACAGAAATATCTCTCAGTGTATATTAGCTCAAAGAAACTAATCTGGGAAACACAAAGTTTTTATTTATTAATTTTCTAGTGACATCACTAAAGAATTTTTCTTCACAGCTTCAAGCAGGATGAAAACAAATGTGGTTGATGTATGACAGGGATTAGGCAGAAGGAGAGTGACAGTCTAGAAGGCTAGATGTAAATTGCAGGGGTTGCAGAGCCCTTACAAAGGGAAGAAGTTATTTTGAAAGGATGGGTAGAGAATTCTAGTATCCCAGATATGGCAGAAACTTCTAAAACCAAAATTTTTCTTTTTGCTTTCTGCAAATTCATGTCAGCAAACTACATGACATGACTGCATGACTACATGCTGCATGACTGCAAAAATATTTCAAATATATTCAAAGTGAATTACAACCTATGCTACAGCTATTAAAGCATTCTAGGGAAAAGATACTTAACATGCTTTTCATTTAAAAATACTGGTAATATTTTAACTGTCCAAACCCAAACTTTTCAAATTCACTGGCCTGCAGTTAAGCACATACAGACATATTAAGATCCTTTAATCTGACATGGACCATTTTTCCATTTTACCTGTAATATCAACAGGGATTGAAAGTGCTGAGCACCTCAAGGACCCAGGCTGTGTTCAGCCAGTTTCCTTACAGGGCCCAGGTGTTCACTTTCTGACTCTTGCTCCCATGCACTTTAACAGTTTCCCAGCATTCTACAAACTGCTCTGATAAAAGCCTAAATTTGCTGATAAACACATCGATTTCTTGTTGCAGGCAGAAGGACTGGTACAGAATTCACAGCTGCAAATTTTAAAATCTTTTGCGTCAAAGCTGTATTTTCAGTCTAAGAGGTGTAAATGCTTTTTATCACAAGCATTTCCTTCGTATTTCTATGCTAAAATAACTAGTTATTTCACCTACAGGGTATGCAATGAGATGTTGATACTCTACAAACACTGGTGTTCCATACACTGTCTTTCCTGCGACCAAATATCACTTTGCACCATTTCATCCTGTTTGGGCACCCTTAGACAAGACAATATAAGTGACTCACACAAAATATATCTGATTTTAGCACTGAAAATAGTTTTAAAGTCTAAAAGAATAACTTTTTTTTTTTTTTTTTTTAAAGGACTATTTTCTAATTACAGTTTTCGACCCTGACTCCTTCAAGGGAAATGGAGAAATTCACCAGTGATGCCAGACCTATCTAATCAAAACTCATCCACTGGAAATTCATGAACTCAGATATTCCAAACAGGAACTGAGCAAAGAAAACTGTGATTCTACAAACAGGCAACTGGACAATGGAACACAGAAGTTAGCACAATTTTAGAAGCTGACTGTAATACAGGCAGAAGAAAGTCCCAATCATGTACCCATGGTCTCTTCTGCTTGAAGGAAGAAAACCCAACAATAATTTGCTGGTAACAGTCAGAATTTAAAGCAGCCTTCCAGCTGTATTACCGCAAGCAGCCTACCAGTACATGTGCTGACGATAGTCAAAGCATGGGCTGTAACCTCTGGCTGTGTGTCCTAACTTCAGCTAGATTCTTGCAGTACTATTCCAGATGCCAAAAATCTGTCTGGGATAAATCTGTAAATCTGTGAACTTTCTTAACTACAGAGATGCCCACGACTATCACTTTAAACCACTTCTGCTTTCTTAGGTCATTGCTCAGAAAAAGTCAGTTTGTGTCTGCACATTTTTAAAAACAAGTGCATTTGCATTTAAAACTATTTAAAATAATTTACCTTTGTACAGCCATTTTGTCTGTATGTTTATCAACACTGATAATTCTTTACTTAAGGAACATTCAAGTAAAAAGGAAATTGAGACCTTTTACCCAACTTTCCTCTACTTGTTTTTCAACCAGTCCAAAATTATGTGATTACTTACTTCCCTGAAATCTGATGCAGTCCAATTTCTTAATTTATTAGGATAGTTGACACAAAGTAAGGACACTATCATGTCAATAAATGTCTCTTCCATCTTCAAAAAAAAGAAGCTAACAAAACTTCAAAAGCATCTCTCTGCACAGGGCTCCCAAGCCCTTATTTGTAAGTATCTCTGCTAAGACCCAGTTCCAAATGTATCAGACTGGTATGAACAGAAAAATGGATAAATTGCCCTAAAATTTGTAGGCAAAAGTTCTGTTCACAAGGTAGGCTTCTGTTTGGAAACGGCTAGGTAAGTTTTGCAAATCATGCACCAAACCGTTGCTTGCTTTACCCATCATCATCAAGTGTGATCTTATGCAAACTTTATCAAAGTAACATGCCACTTTCCTGCATGCTGATTTTACAAAACTCACCCTCTGAATGTTGTTCTACATGATGTCATCACACTGTAACTCACTTCATTTACAGTATCTGTTTCACTTCTACTCACAAGCTAATATAACTCATTTCTTTTTTTTTAACTGCACACAGGCTGCTAGACACATGTGCTCAGCAAATGGAATCTGAACTTAGCTTAACAGCCTCATTTATTCCTGATGGTTTAAATTATTTCATCACAATTAATGACACCCCCTCAGCTTCCTGTGCAGTGCTGCCAGATGTTCAGAGACCACAAAGCCACTCTCTTCTTTGACAGCTAGTGACAAGTCGTCCTCTGAAGGACGTTCCCTCAGTGCACAGACCGGATGACACCTCCATTGCTTAGCACCTCTCTACCTCCCCAAGTAACCATGGTGAAAGAAGAAAGAAGACATGAGAAACCGGTCAGAGCATTAGTAAGGACAAATTAGGTGAAGCATTCTGTCTCATCTCCTCCTACTGGAGTTTCAAGCCTGATTGTTTCATGAAAAGACAGACAACTGTTTGCCTTGATCTTCAAGGTGTGAAGTTTTCTATGGTCCTTCAAAAATAACTTGTCTTTTCTTTAAAGGGGAAAAAATAATAAACGATAAATTTAAATGGTAAGCACATGGCCAGTGATCTCTAACTCACAATGTTGTCTCACTATCTTATCATCTTCAAAAGCAGAATGCAAAAAACCTAGTCTTAAAAAATTTTAGTCACATTCAGATTGGGTTTTGTGTTCTGTTTTGCTCAGTGGAAAGACGATTATCCCTTACAGTTTTCTTCTCACAACTTTCAGGTATTTTTCTTTATGGGAAGTATCTAGACATCTTAGAAGGGGCAAAAGTGAAATAGTGAGTCTGAACAAGCTAAAGATGAGATCACGCCATCATTTCTTAAAAGGCATAGGCAGAAATGGAAACAACTGTACAACTACAACCTTGGAATAACAAAACAGCAAGTGTATTGCATTTTTAAGATTAAAGCCCGAATAAGTCTGCTCTGTTCCTGAAATTCCATCCACTATTTTGAGCACATATGGCAGACATTCTACTGACTTTTTTTTCTAATTAAAAAGAAATTGCTGATCTGTGTCAGGGACTGAAGATCTGCTCAGTTTGCCAAAAGTGTAGTCTTAAAACAGAAAGGCCACCTGTGTTAGCCCACCTGATAGGAAGATCAGGAGCTGGATAGTCTGTTCCTCTGTCTCTCTCCCTGTTTTTGTTCCTTTGTTTGTTTCTTTGTTTGGGGGGTGTCATGTTTGTTTTGGGTTTTTTCCTTTTCTTTTTTTTTCCTTTTCCATTAACTAGACATATGTAAAAGCAGACTTGGAAGTGAAAAATAACCCCCATCAATACAAACTGTAGATAGCAGTGCCAGAAAACTTTTGTACATGATTCTGATTATGTGTGTGGTCATTCCAGAGTTATTTCTGCTAAGATAAAAATTAGTTCATCCCTTAGATTACAAAAACTTACTTTGAAAGAAAGTCTCAGAATTTTCCTAGAAATACATTGGTAAAACTGGAGGAAAGTGAGATAACACATCATCAACAGTCTGTAACAGACACACTTTTTTCCATCTATATTTTTTAAAGTGTTTTAAAATCTTTCACAGCACAGATATCATCACTGAGTTTCTTCTAGCTGCTTGTTTCAATAACTTTGTCAGACCATCCTGTAAAATGTTATGTTTTAGCTTCAGCTTCAGAAGGAGGAGAGAGTCATGTAATGTGACAATGACAGGAACTCCTGAGGAGTCTCAAACCAACATTACATTTTCCATACAGACATATGCATATATATATACATATATATATATGTTTATATAAGTTTATATGTGAAATACAGACCAAATAATAAAGCAGACTTGCCTAGATATGTACAAATGAAAAAATAAAACAACCTACTCTGAAATGCACTGAGATTTATGGAGAGTCACATGGACTTCATTCTGTTGTCTCTAACTGTTTTACTGGGGAGTGGAGGAGCTGAATAAACTTTAAACTCTCATGTAGGGATGTATAGCCTGTGTGTCTCTGGCAGATGTGGAAAGGAGATGAAATGGGCAAGGGAGAATCGAATATCCCATCACTGCAGGTTTGTGAAGGGGAAAGAGCACAGCAAAAATCTCACATCTGGCAATCATTTGTCAATAGCTGGAAAGAGAACGGCAGGAAACTTTCTGGCTCTTGTAGAAGATGAAAAGACAAAAAACATGTGTCACACATGCACAGTACTAGTACAATGACTACTACATTTATTTCCCTGCACCACCTTTTTTTTTGTTTTTTTTTTTAATTTAATGATCTTCAGATATACTTTAATCCATGGTCAAAATCATGCAGTCACTTGACTTGTTAAAGCTGCAGTGTATGTACATTTTTCAAATAAACCCCAGGGCTGATGTTAGAAAATCAAAATCATTCAAGCGTAGGCTGCCTGGTACTTTGGGCAGGAATCCTTGTGGTTTAGTCAATAAACAGAATCTAAATGAAAGACACCGCAGTAACTAGACAGTAATGTTTTGAACAGTTCTTAACACAAAAAGAAAGACAGAGGAACAGAGGCTGACCAAGTGTCCAGATACAGTGCTACTGAGCCCATAGAGATCATTTTAGTGCAAGCAGCATCTGTATTTGAGTACAAGGTCACTTGCTGTTCCTTAAGAAAGAAGTATTTTTTATTTAGGGCTATTTTTATGGCTCTTCTATAGTTCTGGGTTTGATTTTGTTTGTGCTTCCTCCCTTTCCTTCCCCTGCCCCCTTATTTTTTTTCCATAGAGATTTGCCCTGCAGAAATATCTGCTAAATAAAAGATAAAAGGGTCAGTTTCTCTTTTCTGAGCCACAACACCAGATTTAACTAACTCACAACTATCACACCATACAGTATTACAAATGCTCCTAGGGAAAGCATCATCACAAACTACAAAAATTGAATAGCTATTGGTACCACCAGTGGTTTTTCATACCTAGCTACCAGTTTATTCCTCTGATTTTAAGGAGAAACTACTGCAGCAGAAGCACATCTTTTCCCTGTGATTCTGCAATTAAATGCTACAGTTTGTTTAAGCTGGCAAAATCACAGTAGCTTGCCAAATTATAACAGGAGCAATATCTCTCCCTAACAAGTCTGATCATGGTTAATTACAATGCAGACCAGAAAGCAGCCACAATTATTCATTATTACAGGAAATACCTTATTTAAATTTTATGGAAATTTTCACTTGTACTTCAGTATGCCTGGGAAAATAACTCCACTCACACAAGGAAGGACCTCAAACATCTGAAACACCCAAGATGCTACTGGAAGAAAAATGGTGCCTTGATATTTAGATCAGGACATAGCAACAGTGACTGTATTTACTGAGTCCAACCACCATGAAATATTGTTTTCAAGCAACCCTTTTTAGTTTAATCATAGGAGTTGTAAACATCAGCAAAATGCTATGAAGTGTATTTTAATTGAAAAAGAAAAAAACCAAACCTATGACTATAAAGATATAGCAGACAAACAGATAGACAGACAGATAGATATGTATTTTCATCTACACACACATACATATATGTCTTTGTGTGCAGTGCTTCACAAATTGCACCCATCCTTCACAATTGACTTGTGCTGTCCTTGATATCCTCCACAGTGCAAAGGAGTTTCAGGTTCCAAACTTGCAGTGAGAAGAGAGGGGCAGAGAGATGGGGATGCTTTTGGGTACCCCATCAGTATTAGCATATCAATAAGACCGTATCATTAATCCTCACTGGGATAAGCAAGTGCAGCAGGGCACCAGGGAAGAAAATGCTTCTACACATGTAGGTATGGGTAAGGAAACACACAGTTTACTAAGCACGGGAGCACAGAGCTTCTTTTCTCTTTTTTTTTTTCTCTTTTACATTTTATATGTGTATAAACAATTCTGCTGATTTAGCTTTCGTTCAGTATTCCTCCACCAATTAGCCATATATCAGATGGTGGTTGTACCCATCCCATTTATGCTTTGAGCTATCATCTCACTCTCACTACAATTGCAAATACAGGTCTCAGAGTGTAAATTTACATGAATCATTATTCCTGGTAATCTAGGGAGCTTCAAAAACAGGTTTAACTTTGTTCTAATACTTCAATATCACAAAATATGACAAAAGATAACTCCAGGGATGAGTTAGCCCTGAAAATGGTTTCCCAAAACATCAAAGAAGGTGATTTCACCTCAGCTCATTCTACAGATCAAGTTTGCAGCATAGCCCAGTGAACAATTGTGTTAACAGCAATGGAATTGTGGGATGATTGAGCAAAGGTGTTGAACCATACAGAAGCCAGGATGGAGAAAAGATGTGTTTTCTGTCAGAGAAAATCCTGAAAAATTCAGAGCAAACAGGAATTAAGCATTAGAAATAATACACTACACTGAAAAGTTCTCTACCAGGGTTGTATGAAACTACAAATGGAATAATTTTTTGCTGCTAGATCCCCCTGACTAACTGTACATAAAGTCACACATAACAGTAAGACATAAGTAACAGTGACAATATTTAACACTTAATAAAAGTGTTCCACCTACAAAACACTGTCTAAACATTAACAAACAAACATTAACAAACTGGATGTATTCTACCAGATACATCCCATAAAGACAGCAGGGTTACTATTTAAGCTGGAAGCAAACTTTAATGAGTGTTGCAAGTCTGCCATTTTGCTTGCACTTTGGGATTATGTTTGCTTTATACACTAATAAAACATTATATACACACTCATACTAAGATAAGGAAGATATACATACATGTTTCCAAAATTCTCTGCTGTGAGGGTTGTGAGGCACTGGAACAGGTTTCCCAAAGAAGTGGTGGATGTCTCATCCCTGGAAGTGTTCAAGGACAGGTTGAATGGCCCTCTGAGCAACCTGGTCTAGTGGAATGTGTCTCTTCTCATGGCAGGGGAATTGGAACTAGATGGACTTTAAGATCCTTCCCAGCCCAAACCATTCAATGATCCTATGGTTCTTACCCCTCACTTTTCCCTCTGCTGTCCTGTGTAGTGTTCTAAGTAGGAAGAAACACAACTAGCTATCACGGCATCATCTCCAAACTCTCCTTAGCTACTAAGGAAAACAAATAAGGCCTGGAGCACACTCTCTAAGCACACCCACACAAACGTATATTTTAGTAAACGTGGCCTCTCTATGGAAAGTCTCAGGTCCATTATGAGCGTACTCTTTCTTAATCACTGCTTGACATCAGAGAGAAGGCATTCTCTTATCTGAGGGGGTTCACAAAATCAAATAGTCTTCAGTTAACTGAATACGTGCCCACTAGTTGATGTGGTGTTTGGTCTTTTCTTGCTTTATTTGTGTAGGTCTTTGTCTTCATAAAAGTATCAAATAGGGCAAAGAGAGGGCTGTACAAAACCTAGCCTTTAAAATATGATTACTTTTGGATCGAGGGAAATCTCTTTCAGTGCTGGAAATATCTGTTATTCTTAGCGGAAACAATGTCAGCTTCCAACAATTGCAGACCCATCTCACAATGTTCACTAGGCAGCACCAACACAGACTCTGAGAAAATAAGGTTCTAACCCACCGCTCTCCCTTCTGACCCACTCAAAACTACCAGCTCTGATTCAGCTTGAGAGAGCCTTCCAAATGTCCTGTGCAAATCCTCTCCATTGAATGAAATAATGAAACAGAGATTTTGCCAAAATTCAAACTATCTGTGTCTCAAGAAGTACTTTTCTTATTATCATCTTGAGTTGTATTTTAAAGTTATTGTTGGAGTTTTCTACACTGCAGGTTTCCATGCAGGGATAGTAGAGCTAAGACAGAAATTAACTTGGGCAAAGAAAACATCTTGAATGACTCTGAAGCAGAGTTCTGCCCTCCAATAGCATAATATGTTACTTTACTTTGCTCTAGAGAAAAGCAGCCCACACAGAGCTTTGTGAACTTGCAATTGGGTTACTTTTTGGGCTGTAAGCTATTTTGAATCACTCCACTACAAGGCACACTACCACACAGACAAACTGAAACACCTTGCGCAATTCAAGCTGCTTTCAAATAAACAAACAAAAAGCTGGTGACCTGCTAAAAGCCAGTGGCTGGTAAAACAAAACTGAAGTCTGTGTCCATTTTTCAAAGATTTCCTATTTCTGGTTCTGGGTGTAAAACTATACAGGAAACACACCATGTTCCCAAAGTCAGTGCATTGCATGATTTTTCACCTCATAAAATCAATGTCACGTGGATCTGTTTCTCCACTGTGCACTCTGGATCAGCATTACTGTGCAGGTATGCTTTTGCCACAAACAAAGTGCTAAACAAAGATGGCTACTAACTAAACTGCAGGTTGATTGTCAAATTAATATTTCTTACCTGCAGACCATTTTGCTCATACTCTTTTTTATTTTTCCCTCTCTCTTAAATGCCTCATTTTTTAAGTATGTTTCCTATTAATGCAGCATGAAACTTGTAATATGAAGGCTTTCTCACCTATTGTCTGGATCATGTCACTCCCTTCTTTGATGTGGAAGGTAAAGGAAACTGATTCAAGTCCAGGCTCTTCATCCTAAACTTCAAGGCTCTGAACAACTCTGCTTCTGGCTATGTTTCTGTTCCCCATCACATTCTTTTTCATTCTACTTCCTGCAGCCAATAGCCTTCCTCCTCCCTTGCCTATTTAGCCACTTCTTGTCTTCTATGCCTTTTTTCACACCTGTGCAGCTCTTCTCACTGCAGTCAATCCACTTGTCCTTTAAAACAACGAGTTTCTGATGTAAAGCACAAAGACTTTAAGTCACTTAGAAGAAGTTGTCTGTGTCTTACTATAAAACGTCAACTGCAAAGCTCAGAGAGACAATAATTTATGGGGCAGTGTTTCATAACTGGACCACTCTGAACATCAGTTAGGAATGTTTACAAGAGAGGGTCATCTACTACTGCTCTTTCACACAGTGCTAGGTATACTAGCCATCCTTCAATAAAACTTTTTAATATCATCATTAAAATAACCTTCCCCTACAAATAATTCTTTCTATCACTGGCTGTTGCTATACATACGTGTGGTTTTTTGGTAAGTGTTTAAATAATTTTAAATGTAAATGATGCCTTCACAGGATAATATTTACTCTGAAACATTCTCAAGAATCAGAAACTGTAATGTTTAGGATTTTTAAGAGATTTAGAATCAAATCTACGAGAAGGTAGAAAAATCTTCTGTCCTTAGCAGTAGGATTATTAAGCAGATGTCACAAGAGAAAAAAGTGATAATCTGAACATAATCTTAGTCCCACCTGGAAGAAGAAAATTGAAATAAAAGAAACAGATTGGGCAGTCCTTCCTTTGGAAAACAAGCTAGAACCAAATTTAGTTGAAATGCTACACCTTTTTGAAAGAAAAAGAAAACAACAAAAAAAATTGAAGGCAAGATAACCTTTTTCTCTCTCATTTTTTGTCAAGTATCAACTGTGTAAGACACCTGTCATGTCAAAAAAGTTTAAAACTCTGGAAGAAAAATACCAAAAGACAATTTACACTGTGAAACTGAAGGGAGATTATCTTCAAGCAACTTTCTTCTGCACTCACATGTAGTGATAATTTTTCATTGGGGTTTCATTGAGTTTGTAAGCCTATTAGGAAGGCACCTACACAAGGATAACATCTCAACTAACTTTGGAAATTTTATATGGCAGAGACACGGACAGTAAACTACACAGAGATGGCAAGGACATAAAGGAATTCCAGAGCTATCACAGTGAAATGAAAGCAGAAACACAATTTGATAAGAAGGCTAAAACATAGTACCAGGTCCTATCTGAATGTTTATTCTTTCTCTACATAAACCATTCTTTTACACTGAACTCTTAACCTCAGGAAGACTAAAAAGTAGTAGTGACCTAATATACCGTTGCAATATTCCAGCCTTAGAAGTCTGCTTGCTTTGTTATGGAAGGAATGTTATACTGTATAAATGCTGTTAAACACCTGCCCTCTCCAGCATTTATTCCGTTGCACAGTTCTTAAAAAAAATTCATTTCAGAACTCATCTAAAAGGATTGAGAATCCATCCTTCACATGAAAGCCCTTCTATTTTGGGCAGTCGAGCAACTGAAATCCAGGAATATATCACAGAATGGAGTCACATGTCTGAAACATTAGGTGGTAGCTCATCATTAAGTGCAATGTGGCAACTAAAACTGACCTCTTTAATATAGAAGATATATTTACTTTCCAGAAAACTACTGCACATACAAAATTCCATGTTTGAAATGAAGCATTTGTGGAATTTAAAATTTCTTCATAGATTATAAAAAAAAAGTATATTTTCCAAGACTTTCCGAGACTTAAAGATAATCAATCTACTATTAACTCTAAAAAGTAAATTTAGGGTTGATTTGTATTATTTATTTTCCTAAATGAGAAACGGACTTTTATATGATGTTATTTTTCTTGTCTAGTCAACTCTCACAGCCTCAGAGTCATTGTGTTCTCTTCAGAACCAGACTCTTGTGGGTTTTAACATGATGGTTAGCTCCTGTACCTTCTCATCCCATGATCAGTTCAATCTGTGATATGACACAGGTTTATTTCTGTGTCTTAAATCTCAGGTTATCTTATGCCCATCTTTAGAGCCACATTCTAACTCAATGCATTCTGACCTAAAAAGGACCAAAACACTGAACCTCAAACCAGTTGCTTTCTCCAGAAAGCAGATTAATATTGTATCATTGTTCTCAGTTTCTGATTTTGACCTGGTAATTTGAAATTACCATCCTATTTTTCAAATGTCTTCATGGAGGCAGAAATCTGAATTACCAGGGATCTGAATGCACTCCAATGACCCACTTTGACAATATATTTTAACACAGTGCAGATAGCAAAGAGCATGGTCTTAGTCCTGACTTCTTTTATTTGTCCTTTTATCTTTCCACTTTCAGTGTTCCATGTATGTGAGACTTCGTTACCTTCCTCAATCCATAAAATCAGCTTTCTTCAGTTCTCAGCTTTTTCCTTCCTTTTTAGTGTGGACAGTTCAACGTCAGTGATTTTTTTATTTTCCATTTCTGCAGAAATGTCTTTCTGTTCTTCCATAACTACAGTACCCTATGTAAACATCTGAATTCATAGTCCAGCTTTTCTTTCTCCTATACTTCAAAGATTCTCTTGCTGCTTAAGAGCTTAAACAACATCTGAAGAGATAAAATGATGTGTGGGACAACTTTTCCTCCCATTCATGGTCATGTGGAGCCCCTCCAACCTGCAGTTACTTAACATCCCAAGGAGGTTGTATACATACATGGAAGACTACAAGCAGGAAAACGGGCATACAATGCAGCAGCAGAAATCAAAAAAGAAAGCCAACACTACACAACTAGTCAGATCTCTGCAAGCCAGAAGCAAGTGCTTCATAGACCATAAAAAATTAATGACTCTGGAAGCCACTCCATCTTGCTTTTCTATTCATGATCATCAGTGTAACTCTTCAAATCAATATGAACAGCAATACAAGAAATGAGAGCACAAAGTAATTTCTAGAATCTGTTCTTCACCTTAGCTGTCCAGACTCCATACACTCCTTCCACTTCAAATTATTATATCCAATGATCCATTCTATTACAGTTCAAACTAGACCTTAATTTTCCAGAAAGGTGCTTGGTATCTGCCAAACTCCAGGGTAGCAGATGATAAGTTTTGTATCAATGTTAAATATATTAATAATTGATGACTTTTATTTTAAACTTTAAAATTTAAATATACAACCAACATCGTATTTCAAGAAGAAGGAAGACAAGAAGGTTATTACTCTGAACGTTAGCAAATAGATACCTGTACACACAGAAGCTCCCTTAACACATTTTAAGTCACACAAAAAGCTGTCAGATAAAGTTGATCTCCCAGGAATGAAAAAACTATTCTCTAATAAATGTAATACAGAAATGTACACTACAATCTGCTTTGTCATCTATATTCCCAAGTGGTAAAAATATTAAAACCGAGTGGAGAACAAGTATAATTAGCCAAGCATTTAGTGTCTTTCACTTCATGAATTCTAATATTACCCAGGTCTCTGAACCTTATTTGACTGATGGGTGAATAAATGGAATAAAACCCCATTATTACTCTGATAAAATTTGTATCTGAATTGTCTTTTTTCCTTTGGTTCTTTTTATTTGTGTGCTATGTTGTACATGGCAGGCAGTGTATGAAGATTCAAATGCTTTGGATTCTGAGTGTCATGCAAATTCATAGTTTGACATTGTTTGATATTGTGCTGACTGCTACTAAAAATTTTGAAATAATGTTCAAGATTTAATGATTGGATGACATTTGTCTGATAAAAAGCTAAGTTTCTTTCTGTCAAAAATGCAGAAATGAATTAAAAGGTCTTTAAAGTGTCCCTCTCTGATCCCTGGGGCATAGCAGTGCTGAGAGCACAGCTACTGTGTAGAATCTCTCTCAAAGGAATAACAACTCTATGTGAAGGAGCTATTTACAACTTGCCTTGTGTATCATCTGCAAAAACAAAAGATACAACAAGCATAAAGGCTTTTTGCCCCGTCTATCCTTCCTGACATTTATCCCTCCCACCCACACAGGAAATAAGGGGAGAGGGAAGTAGGAGCATGGCTTTTATGTAAAATAGGGGTGTTTGAGGTAATAGTTACTCTGAGCTATAGGAGAGAAATATCTGCTAAATCCTTCACTCCTCCCCTCCTCACACTGATATGAACACACACATACATATTGCCTTTCCATACTAAGGCTGTCCAGGGGCAACAAGAACATGGAATAAAATAGGAATGATGGTGTTCTGACCACGAGTTGAAAAGATAGGCCAAAGGGAGAGAAGAAGTGACAAGAGGTAGAAGTGAAAGACACTTCAATGACTGGTGCAGCTAATGGAAAGCGCCCAGAGCCAGATGTTTCTTGTAAATAACAATGAGACTCAGAAAGCCTTTTCAGGCCAGTGCCAGTGACTGTCAAGGAAAGGTTAAGAATTATGGAATTTTAACAGGTCATAGGGAAAATCTGCAACAGAGAGTGGACAGATCAAAGACATGTCACCAATGAGGAAATGTGACTGACACTGTGGAAATTTTTCTGTAGTTCAAAGGGACTTGAGGGCTGCCAGAAGGCAACCCTAAAACTTCTATGGAAGCACACTGCATGTTCTTCAGTCCCAGAGATGGTGCCAAGAGTCTGAGACCAGATGCAAGTTCAGGAAAAGATGGAAGTACAGTCTTCTTTTCAATACATTTCCCTATTTCATAAAGGCAATTTCTGTTCTTTTCCTCTAACAATTTTTATTCATTACCTAAACCATGCTAGACTACAGGTTAATGCTTGTGGGATTTTTTCCTCACTGAAAGGTTCTGCTGTGGCTCATTAGCACCAAGAGAACCCTTGCCAGACATGCATGCCTTCAGAAATACAGAGCAAATGCAAGGACAAATCAGCAGATGGTCCACACACTTATGGAGTAGCACAAAAAGAAAAATTCAAGATTTCTGAAGCGGAAGGCAAAACTTGCAGCACTTACTTTACTTTGTTCTGGCATTTATGACACACAGGCAGAGAAGACACCTGTGCAGACCAAGGAACTCAGGTATAAGTCTTGGTAAGGCTTAAGGACTTTGGCAGGAATACCATTACACTAGTAAAGACATATTCACACATTAATGACCGAGATGGAGAGCCACCAAAAACAGTAGACAATGTTTTTATCAGTACCAAAAAATTGCAACTGAAGTTGCTGCATGGAGGGAGAGAAAAAAAATCCCATGAGAAAGAGCACAGAGAAAAAAAAAAAAAAAAGGAATCTTTGATTCAAGAAATACTGTTGTGACAAATATATTGTTAAAGGCCATACTTCCAGCTGGTTCCAAATATGCAACTATTTTACATGTTACTGTCATATAAAATGTTGCAAAATGTCACTAACAGTTTAAAGCATACTTTGCAAGAAAATTCAATAGATGATTACCCAACTTCCTTCCCAGTGCAGCTTTCTAAGAAATGGGCAGCATATCAGTAAAATCCTAACATTAAATCAACAAGATATTACTGACAGAATATGAAAATATAGTCTTTGGAGCAAGATCAATAAATTAAGGTAATTTACAGACACAAGGAATGAATTTGGTTGTGGATAATGGAGAAAGAAAAGAGAGTGAACATGATTTGCTCTGTGAGGAATAAGAACATTGCCAATACACATCTTGATTACTGAATATGGCCATTCATATAAAAACTCTTCCTTCTCTGTTACACAAATTTTTCAAGGCCTAGAAAGAGAGCATTTAACTTCACTTTTCAATTGACTCTAAAATTTTTATCATATTCTTGGTCAAAATTTAATGGGACACCTGGATAGTCTGAGATAATATACTATTGGATGTAACAGAAGTGCAGTAAATAGTAAAATTCTTCAACAGTACATCCAGTGGTGCTTTTTTTTTTTTTTTTTGAGCATTATGCAGAATCTTCACAATAGATGTTAGATTGGATTGCTCTTCCCAATTTTTCTGTATTTCTATTTTTCTTATGTTTCTGTCATTCTAAGCTCTACACATAGCTCTTTTGAATTAAAATTCTTGAAGACTGATTAAGTGTTTCCAAATAAAATTATTGGAACTGAAAGAGGCTAGTATTTTCACTCATGATAGCATTATGTGGTGGCTCCCATGTCTGTGCCAGTAAACCGAATCAATGTCAGACTGAGGTAAGCATCTGATGACTGATGTTTTTCAGAGGAGAGAGGAAGGCTAGCTAAATAAATAAGCTAAATATTAATACCCTAAGTCTTTCAACATGCAATTTATTCCTTTAGATAACACTAGACATGTAAAAGGGAGGAGTATGCATTACTCTGTAAATCAGTGCAACTTGGCACGTTTTATTGTCCTTATCCCTGCTCATCCCACCACAGATAACACTAATAAAGTGGCAGTGTTCATGCAACATTTCTGCTGTTAAAAACTATCTCAAGTGCAGATCAAAACAAAAACTACATTCATTTATTTCTAAGAATTTTATCACCTTTCTTCAATTTCCCTGTAAGGAATGAGCAACCTGTTTGTTTGTTTGTCCTTCTAAGTTAAAGGCAGCCTGCTTCTTGGAGAAACCTATTTATTTGTTTTAAACATGTTTTTACAGGCCTTTTAATGGAACAGGAGTGGGTGGGGGTCGGGGTTTGTGTAGGTAAAAAGTAGTGTCTGAAACTGGCCTTAATAGGTTTGTCAGCTGTAGTGCCAAGGAACTTCAAGCTTAGTCCAAATTCAGAAGATGCAGAGGTGTGTATTGCTGTCTTCCACTTCATATCCAAGTCTAAGAAAGCAGAGAACCAATCTGCTGAAAACGTACTGCCCGCATGAAAGGGTATCACTAGGTCTGTGTATGGGTCCATACTGTCCTCTGTGGGGATCTAAAAATCCTTTTTATTTGGTTGAGGTTATGTGCTTACCCAAAAATACAAGAAAACAGCTAGAAACAGATCAAAAATAACTAAATAATTCACTATAAATCAGTCTACATTCTAAGGCAATTTTGGAAACAATTCTACAAGGCAAGAATTGGAAACTTTCAAAAACTACTGTGGGAATTTTGTCTTCACAGTACTCTAAATATCTGATACCTACAAGCGGTCTTTTTTTTTTTTTTTTTTTTTTTTTTTTTCCCTGAATGAGTTAAGAACAAATAGATTTAAAACAAATTAAAACGTATGTGATTGCTCCACCTTATATTTTTATTTCTGGGCCTTGCAACTGTCTGTTTTGCCCCTGATTTTTGCAGCCACCGTCAGACGTAAATTCTTTTAATTAATAAAGCTAACAAACTAACAATATTTCGACAAAATCAACAATGAATCAACAAATAATTTATGTACCTTTCTGTCATATGTTTCCTGTAGATACACGTACATATTGCTTTGTCTCTTTCTCATTTTCTTTCCTAATTCATACTACGTGTATAAGCCAAGTACATAAGTGTAAACATATGAAACATCACTTTATGCCTAAATGCTTTACTTATTCATAGCCCAAAAATCCAAACTTTTTTTTTTTTTATTCCAAATTTGGCCTTGAAAGAACCTGCTAACAAGAATTATTTATATAACAGTGTTTAAAACTATGGATTGTTGGTAGGGTTGAGCTATATGGGAAAAAAAATATTGCAATTCTTTGACATTCTAAAGCAGCTGGGAATACTTTAACCAAAGTGTAAAAGAATATACTGAAAACACAAAAAACCTTAACCCACATTTCTAACAGAGATGCAATCATGAAAAAAATATTGCTAAGTGATAAGAAGTCACTGATTTTTAATTTTTTTTTTTTTTCAAATTCAGTTAGCACTGACTGTCATGTGAGAGCATGGTATATGAAGAGTGGACTTAAAGTCTCACATAAGGGACCAACTGTAAAACTAGTAATCAGTTCTGTGCCTTCAAGACGTTTTTCTTTTGATTAACTTGCCTTAACGTGGTATGCACACCACAAACATGAAAGAGATAAAAACTCTTTCTTAAATGATATCTCAAGGCCCTTTAAGAAAAAATGCTCAAAATGACAATTTAAGCTGTCTTATTATAAGAACCTTTTTAATGATTATAAGTTAGTATGAGTTATCACCTTTCAAGGTCGGTCTGTATTAGGAAGGTTGCATCAAAATACATGAATTCATCTAAAAACAAAAAGTGGTCCAAAACCATAATGTAGACATGTTTAGATAAGATCTACTCACGTTAATATAAATCTTGTTTTGAGTTCATACACATTATCATGGCTTAAGAAATTGTTGTTTCTCAGCTTAACAATGATATCTAAATGCACATGTATTTATTACCCACTGTAAAGCTGAGGTAAAATGTGGACAAATAAAGCTGAGTGACAGACAGGGTTTACTTACATGTGTTACTTCATATCTGTTGTGCTAAGTAGATGGAGTTAATTTGTGTTGCTCAGCAGACTTAGAGGACCAGATCATATTCTGAGTCATTGTTCACTGAATTACTGGTTTAGTTCAATGCAGTTATAGCAAAATTCAAACTGGTCTAAACAAGTCTACATTTGGGCTTATAGCAGCATAATTAAATGAGTATGTACATGGATATACAGACCTTACAGACATGTATATAGATGTGTGTATATAGATATATGCTAGGTCTGTGTTGTATGTACATACACGTTCCTCAAATTACCTTATTTTTATGGTCTGGGTTTTTGGATTTTTTACTTTTATTGGTTGGGGGGGATGACAGGGCAGGGGCATTAAGACCCAACTACAGGAAGCATCAGTGTAAAACACAGGGTTAACTTCTACTTTATGCTTGCAAGTCAAAGTATAAAAGTCTGAACTTAGCATATTTCTAAGTATCAAAAGGCATAATTATCCATGTTAAATGCATTATTTTAATGACTTAATTTTTACACCAGTATCACTGTTTTGTGAAATCCAAAAAATGCTTATCAATGAATGCTTAGCATTCTCTGAAATTCCCAGCCATTGTGTATTGCACATTATTCTCTTCATAATATAACACTAAAACCAAAATGGTTCTCCACCTTTTTTCACCTTGAGACAAGAGACTGCAAAATGAATGCAGTGCTAGATCTGATTTGAGTAGAAAGCTGGCTGTACTTTCACATTGCTATGAATACAGAGAAAATGCATCTTTTGTTTTAAAAATAATGAAAGAACTTTATTTTATTTTGACATCAGACTTGTAGTTAAATTTGACCTTCTGTCAAATTACCTCTTTTCAGAATGATATGAGAAATTTGATTGCAGGGAATTTCCAAAATTTTCTTCATCATGATTTTTAGAAATGTGTTACAATTTACTGCAATTTAAATTGGGAAATAATTGGTTGTTTATTTAAATTTAATTGGGAAATTACTTTTAACAGCTTCAAATAGTACCATAAATATATTTACATACATTATATTATTATAGATCACTGACCACATATCTTCAATTAGAGTAATTTTAAAATTTTCATTTGCAGGCCATCATGTGCAAACTCTTAGTGAGTTTGTACTGAATATAGTTCAAAACTTCTATCATATTTAAAATGCATATTGTTTAGCATTTATGAAAGGTGTTAATGAGGGTTTCTGAAATTTGAAGTAATTATTCTGTCTATAAATCATTCTTTTCCTTTATGGCTGACTGCTTGTTGAGTTTATAAGCCTCCATAAGCCTTGTCAATTTAACTGTTTAAAAACACCACCACTAAACCTTCATAAATGGGAACTAATCAGATTAACATCTTTAATTGAAAAAACTATCTCATTTTATACAAGCAAAAGAATTAAGCATAAAGCCAAATATAGATGTCCTAACAGCTCTTTTGCAATAGATAACACAGGATATGGTTTATTATAAGTTGTTTGGGAATTTTTCTTTCATAGTGCTACATTCTTTAAAGGAAAAATGTCCAGTATAACTGGATTTTCTAAAAGATACATGCAAAAATGAGAAATTATAGTGTGTGCATCTGCTCCATAACGTAAAACATTTCAAACAAGTCTCATATTTTCCTTTGCTGCTAAGATGTACTACACTAATTTTTAACTTCAAAATTCAGAAAGAGTAAATTATACATCAGTAAAAAATTACATATGTAAACATCTTCATACATGTACAGAGAGGCTATGTACATACTTACATAAGATTGAAGATCCTCTTATTTTTATTCATTATTATTTTTTCTTATTTTAAGTACCATAGGCTTACTTTCACTACTTTCCATGCTAACCTGTTCCATGCTAACTAATGATGCTAACTAAGCATCATTAGTTTTTATTTACTCTTGCATACAACGTTTGATATCACTGATAGCATATCATCCAGAAATCAAATATGTATCTATATAATACATGGCCTGAAAGAGCCCTTGCAAGGAAGGAAACCATCTAGCAGTAAAAATGCCAACATGAGCAACAATAAACTTAAGACCATAGACAACCTTTTAAGTGGCATGGTTATTGCAAAAGACTGCAAGACACCAAATCTTCTCCATGACCTTTGTGACCATTTCTCACTTGCAAAACCAAAACTCATCACATCACTTGTGTCACTTTTTTTGTAAACACAAATATACATACAGAAACATTTTTGCACCCTAAGATATTTAGATAAATATATAAATATCTAGAGCATTGCTTCACAGGAGGGACCTAATCAGTCTTTATTTACATCCTTGCTGCTTCTTTGACTTCAGCAATTTCCCGAGAGAACCTGCAAAAAGCCTAAGTGGGTTGGCTTATGTGTGTACACATGTGCACAAATTCCACGACAAAATTGTCCAAACACAGGTGTCTAAATTTTTGTAAAAATAGTCTGATTTTTGGAAATCAAAATAACCCACAAATGTCACAGAGGTCCCAACTACACTTCCATATACATAGCCACATAGAATACTTTCACACTAATCACCAATAATTTGTAGACAAAACCACTTATAGTACTAAATATATTATAATTTTACACCTCGAAGAGCTCTGAACTGAAGACTTCACAGTAATTGTTTTTAAGAATCAGTTAAAAATCACACATGGCATATGACTTGAGTAGCCTGAGACCATATAAAAACACAGAGACACTGAAAAAAATCTAGTATGACTCAAAACAGTTTCTTTCCAAGGACTGTATCTGCAGGACTGTTGTTCCAAGCTGCCTATTCTTGCTCTACTAAACAGTCCTGTTTAAACTTTGCTTAAAAGTTATTACTACAACTAACGCCAGTTGGAAGGATAAGCTTTATTTCCCTTAAAGAAATAAAATCTCACAAATATGCAGCATTGTTATGTTTTGTTACTTGGTCCTTTTGCAGTCTAAAATTAAATCCTCCTGAGTCATGTCAACCATTAATACAAAGAAATGTTTAAAAAATGTAAAAAGGAATGAGGGAGTAGTAATGGTAACATACAGTACCATGAGCTGCTTTGGCCTCCCAGCCAGGGGTGTAGAGTTAACAGAGTTAACTGCCATCAGCGGACAAGGAGGGGAATAAACCTCCCCCCCCTTGTCCCAGGCCATGGGTTGGGGCAGCAAAGCAGGAGGGGGACGGGGGAGAGGTCTGGCAGTTTACAGAAGGCAACCCAGCTCCCTCCCAGCGCATTCCTTTCCCTCTACCTCCCAACCTCTTTGCGTGTGTCTTGTCATATTTTCTTCAGCTGCTAATTGTCTGGACTGAGAGATTTTAAACAGCCGCAGCTTAGGAAAAGCGAAACCTGTCTAAGTGACTATTGCAGCCCGTAAGCTTCATGCTGCCGGGTAAAATTTTCCAGGGGAAGTGCTCTTCTGATAGTTCTCGAGTCACTAAGTCACCCTCCCTCCTCCTTTCCCCACCACACACACTCCCCTTGAGGCCTGAATGCACTTGTGGCAATAAAACATTCATGCGACTTGGAATTTTAACACAATGCCATTTCCCTAGTTTAACGTGAAAGGAATGCACTAGTCACAACAGACTACATCATCCTGCCATTAAGCCCTGCCAAGGAACCGCTTTTTTGGCTGTGCTGGGCCAGCGTTGACGGGAAAGGAGTACACAGACCCACACACAGAGCACAGAGGGGCCACCTCTGCTTCCTCAGCCTTCTCCAGCAACACCCAGCTCTTAACCATGACCCCTGGCCTGTGTCAGCACTGTGACAGCCCTGTGATGCATGTGTCACTTCAGGACTTCTGCAGAGTCACAACACTGAGCAGGCAACTCCTGCCTTTCACTGACTTGCTGCTCTGTCTCAACACGCACTTGAACATCTGCCAGAGGGTGGTTGCTTCCCCCCCTCTTCTTTTTTCTACATTTTCCAGCAGTTTTTTAAAACATATACACTATTGTTACTGTTGAATGTCTTCTGTTTAAATCCATAGACCTTTCAGCAACTATATAGCCTCCCCCATCCAAGAGGGGAAAAAAAAAAAGCCAACAAAAAACCAAACCCTACCATAATTAGGTTATGATTACTGAAAGAACAGTTTGCTTAGGGGACTAGTTAGCAAAGCTACCAGAACTTTGGTATTTTAGTGGACTTTTTCGGGTTTTTTTTAAGTAATTCAGAAAAAGGGGAAGAAAAGAAGCATTTCCTTGATGATTTACAAAGAATGATGATGGCAATAGGAAAATGAGTATCTCATTTGCCCTCTATTAGTGCTTTTGTGCTAACAACACAATTGCTACAAAAACTGTAATGCACCAGAGCGAAACTCAAGAAGTCTTTACCTGTCATTTTGATTTTTGAAACTGTGAACACAGATTTCTAAGACCTGAATTGACTAACTTTGTTGTGTTCTGAGTGAAAAGCAGCACAGACAACTTCACCAATAAGCATTTTGGTTCTCCTTGCTTTTCTTTACTATTCCCTTTAATTCCTCTGCAGTTGAACTACCTTTGATTTAAGTGGACAGAGTGCACTGAACAAACAAGCAAGGAAATATTTTCAAAAACCTGGAACTATACTTTTAGCCATTTTTGCACTTGCTCTGAAAAGGGAAGTGATACCACTCATACCTTGCGTCCTTGTTATGTCCCTTACGCAGGTGTCTGTCCATTACTACAGATGTCCATAAACCAAATAAGGAGATAAAAGCATTCCTAGTTCTGCAGTACACAGCATTGATTGTAACTCATGAGAGTTGACTAGCACTCCCTCATGACTGATTATAGTGTTATCATAATTATCGACATGCCATTGTGGTTCCACAGATGCTTTACAGAATGACCCAAGAGGATAGGTCCCTCTGCCCAAGGAGTTTACAAAGGGAATGAGACATCACCATTTGTGCACCAAGTATAGGGTGCAGATAGATGAGGAGGAAGAAGAGAAAGTGGTTACCACATCTGAAGGGCCAGGAGATAAGCTTTTGTTAGAT
The DNA here is from genome assembly GCF_049639895.1 of Pseudopodoces humilis. Classification (NCBI taxonomy): domain Eukaryota; kingdom Metazoa; phylum Chordata; class Aves; order Passeriformes; family Paridae; genus Pseudopodoces; species Pseudopodoces humilis. The sequence continues at coordinate 45,027,345 of NC_142203.1, read as the reverse complement.
AGTATCTCCTTCCTACATCATAAAATCTGGAACCATATCTCCACATGTAATCAACCAGAGGTCAGGGGAAACAAACACAGGTTAGAAAGATATTCCATCAATTCACAACATCCAAGTGCCGCAAAACAGACTAACAGCTCTGCTGATGAAGAATGCCTTGTGTCACTGGCATTTAAAATAATTTTTCTGTGATTTTTCTATTGAGACTCATGTTTCCAGAACGCAAAAGAAAGCAGCAGTTCCTCTTGACTCCAGGTTTGTCTGACTAAAGTGTATGTTTATAGAAAATTCAAGCTTGATTCGCTGTTTTCTAGGATGTCAGAGATTTTATAAATGCCAAAGCAACCACAGTGAACAGTGGTTAGTATCACACACTTCACAGAAAGAAATCCACTGTTGAACAAATTTAAGCTAGATTACCCCAAATTGCTAGATTTTATAATTCCCACTCTGTTATGGATTAGTTTATGTCATGATGTGAAGATGTAGGTAATTTGGGGAGAAAATCTTTGGCTTTGCAAATACTGTTCTTGTGTCTGCAGAATTTCCTTCTGGTTACTGCAAATAATAGCGACTCTTCATTTAAATTGCAAGTAGTACTTTAGGCAGTACAGAAATAAAAGAAATACTTCCTTACACACACAAAATACTTTCTAATATGCTCCAATATGTACAGAGTCAAGTTTGCTTTATGTTTACCATGAATACACATGAATACATATTTACAGCAATGTAAATGCTCAGCATGAGGAATTGCATTTGAAGCAAAGACAAAAGTTAAGCAGGCATATATGCACTCAAAGCTGTTCCACAGCTGAAGGTAAACAACCCTTTAAATTTAGTCTATGGATGATAATACAGTGACTCAGAACACAGAGTTCCCAAAAACTGTTTTTCTGTTCTGAAAAATCTGGCTTTGTTGCTAGAAATCCATAATGGGTCTTTTAGAGGTACACTCTTGTATTTCAGAAAATTTTCAGCAGCTAAATGACCCAAACCTATGAACTGTAAAATACCTGCCATCATTTCAAAAGGCCTACTTTTAAATTTGCCTAGAATGAATGTATTCAGCATTTATACAGAAGGCTGTAGACTCTACAAACCTATGCCTGTAACCTCAAATATATGTAACTAGCCCTGGATTTCTAGTGCTCAATATGACCTGTCGGTGCTTATAACTATTTCTCATTTAACAAGGTATCTTCTCATGCAGTTCTGATAATGAGCACCTACTAATTTCTACTAAATTCTGCTTTATACAGCTCTATCGAGTCATTCCTAATGGTCTTTCACCTAAAAGAAAAGTCCCTGCTCTTCCATCAAATTATTCTGTTAATAGTTCACTATAGCACAGACTAGTCAGCTACAGGGGCTTCCTTATTTTATGATATCCATTTAGAAAAGGAGGGTAATGGGTAGATAGCAGATCAGATTTACCCCTATTTTATATAGTTCTGTTGAATCATATCCATTCAAAAGAGTAGAAAAACAACAAGTACTTACACAACACTTTGGAGTAAAATTTGCTTGAGAGGTAGTGGAGCTTAGATTTCTCTTGTGACAAAACTGTCATTTGGTTGACATATACCCAAGCAATTTAGACTACCAGTACCGAACCTTATTTTTTTTCCTATTGATGACTAAAATTTTCTTACGGTGTATGTATAAACAGATACAGACTCTCTAGGATATATGATCTGCCTCTCTTAATTATCTTTCACGAACAGCTTAGACACAAATCTCAAGGAGCATGTAGACTACAGATGGAGAGAACCTAGCTATGCTGCAGAGGGATCAAGAGATCTTTCAGGGCTGCGAGGTTGAAGAATACAATTTAATTCTGAGTAAAAATGCAAAAATTGTGTTAGCAGCTACTGAAGCACAGACTCTGTACTGCAACAAAAATTTAAGAACATACAGGCATTACAAGCTAATAGGTCTCGAGGGCATGGCTGAGAGTATCTATGGGTGATGACACACCTTAAGAGTTTCAGTCATTCTCACCTTCACGCCAGACAAACACTTTCATGGACTGACTTAGATACAAGTGTACAGAATCAGTTGATTTTGCTATTTAGGAGTGGTTTATTTGCCCTTGACCTTCTAGACATCATGAAGTAATACAAGGAAGTGCCAAGAAGCCATTAGGCTAGCCAAAACAAAACAAAATGCTTAGAAAGATACTATGAAGCACCACACCTATTTTTTCAGGTTCCTCAGTATTCTCAAGGAGTTAAAATTAACATGATGCAGGAGAGGGAAAAGAAGTTATATCCTTGGTTCTTCACTGCATTATTTCTGAGAGGTGACAAAGTGTCTGTCTGGGAAAGGTGAAAGATCTCTACTGAAGCCCCTCTCTGCAGAAAGATCATCATTCACTGTGTACACACTTCCCCACCATACCAAGAATCTCACCATTTCCTAAATGTATCACAAAAGGCTTGGTTTGAGCTGTTTGAAATAATCCTCAGCCCTTTCTACTGAGAAAGAAAACATTCCATGATTCTGATATATTCTTTAAGTTCCATATGTGGCTTTGCATGTTATATACTACATTTTCTTTAGGTTAATCAGTGAATCCTTGAATGACAGAATGGATGAAGGTAGCAAGCATGTGCTAAATGTCTATAAAAATCTGTGCTCCACTAACCTTTATTCTGCTGACAAGGCAGAAAAGAGATATTAGAATATTATAAAATCAACTCTGTCTGTCAAAATTCTGCCCATAGAGAACATGTGGGGAAACAGGGATATATGGGGGGAGGAGGGGAAAATCAACCATTTTTCTGAGGGAGGACGCCTTGAGTTTGGCACAAAATGAGACAAAGTAAGATAGTGGTCTGAAGAAAGAGAATGGACTCCTTGGAACTGAAAAACTGAGGTAGTATCTCTGAGAATTATAAATCACATTAATTACTTGATGGAGGATGGACATTTAGCACCAACAAAAATGCAGTGAAAGTTGCAAGAGAATTAACATCTGGGTGCTTGTCTGACTCCTCCTCCACAACAACAAGAATCTTTTGCTATTTAGGATTTGGAATCAATGCAGCAGCTAGTGCCAGAGCAGACAGCTGCAGAGTCCTGAAAAGGGAGCAAATGAGTGAATTCACATCTTCAGTTAAAAGTTTTCTGGCTGCTTGTTCAGGTTCCAGTATCTCTTGAGAAGCATCTGAAATGACAGTCTTCTACTGAGTTCACAGAGCTTGGATACTGCGGTATCAAACTAGTACAACTCTTCTCTTCCTCCAAAGACTGGAAGAAACAGCTTACTTGGTTGCCAGGGTCTGGCTCTGGGGGCTCCCATATCACCATCTGCATGAAAGTCTTCCCAAGGGGTTGAATACAGACTTCTTCCCAGACAAGATTAGTAGAAACATTCATACAAATGCATAATTCTGGAAGAAACTTGCTTTTATTTGACATGCTAGGAAATGGCTTCCTGCTCTGGGTAGGGAAACTGGGCACAGAAAGACTGCTACATGAACTCTGCTATTTCCATCAACTACCCCCTTTGACTCCCACACAGATATTCACACAGTGTTTTCAGGAAATTAGGCAGTTCATATGAAAGACTCTTTATCTGAAGCCTGGCCACCAGCACTCCTTTCTTTTGTCCTTCCATCACGACATTAGATGAGGGTCTCAACCTGAAAACTTAGTCAATATGCATGCCTGCATCTATTTCAAATCACTAAGGGCTGTGGAACCAGATCATGGCCTGACATCACTGCCATTTATTTCAGAAGGGAGGTGCAGAATCATTGTTACTGAAAAGAGGTTTGTGGAGTGCAATAACTGCAATAACTAAAATGTAGAAAAGAGTCTGACAAAGGAGCTGCAGTCCAACCTGTCATTCATAATTTTTTCTTATTAAGCAGCCATATTTATGAATTGCTCCTCTTACTGGGAACATATAGTGATCCTGGCATCTTTGGGAAAAAAATGGTGCACAAATATATTAATTAACAGAAGAAAGAAGAATTTAATTAAATCAGAAAAATATATTTAGTGATAATAATATAACGACAATAATCAATATTAAAAGGAATCAGTTCCTTTGGTTACAAACAGGTGTGTCATGTAGAAATTCAGTTTCTGCTTTGCCACAGTACTCAGAGAAGTAACTTAATTCTCTATTTGGGTGCCAGCTTCCACAAAAAACATAGTACTATGACACAGATTTATGTAACATTATTTTTCTTTCCTTAAAGTGCCTTCAGATAACTTGAAAATGGGGCATATATATGTGTGTGTGTGTATGTATAGATACATATATATATGAACCTCCAGTCAAATGCACGTAGCTTGTTCATTTTATTAAGTCTAGCTTCTAATGTATCTCTCATAAAAATAATGACAAGACTGAATAGAAGTCTTTGTTATAAGCTGCAATTTTTATTTCATTTTTTTTTTAATTGCATGGAATGACCACTCTGGCCTTGCTTATAGACAGATTATCTACAGACGTAGTCCATTCTCTACATTTTCATGTTCCTTTATTGTGTTCTCATTGAATTTTAAAGTCTGACAAGACTGCAAGACTTGGTGGATTTCTTATATGACAACAGAAGGCATGAGCACAGCACCAACTGAGCTTTCAATTCAACCAGTGCAAGGAATAACACTAGTGAAGATAGGAAACTGCAATAAGGACACTGTTCCACAGGCTCAAGAAAGAGCCTCCTTAAAATCTGTGGCTGCTACAAATGCCAAATATCTCACGCTTTTTTCTATAGCAAGATGGTATGTGTACTTCTGGCAGCTTTACTATAATCCATGGTATGACTTGCAGATATTAAAGATCAGATATTACAGATTTGAACTGAACTTGGGACAATGAAGGAAAGACTGATCTCTTTCAGCTTTTGGTATCTGTACTGTGAGTAGCTTTATTTCTATCTGGTCACTTCTTCATTATTCCTTCTGTAGGTCCCTACTTTTATTTCACCTTTTCTTCAAACAGCATCCAGAAGCTTCTGCAAAAACCACCAGAAATTTTGCCTTAGCTGACACTAGGTGCTCTGAGAGCACTTACACAGCATTAATTTTTGCAGAGCCCCTAAGCTGAGTGTGCCACTTGTACAATTAAACCGGTCTCCAATGGTGCAGAGAGCCTCTTTGCCTGAACAACTAGAAACAGATCTATCTGCATCCTCAATGCATCAGACACACCTTAGCACAGCACCTCAGGTTTATGTAAAGTTCATACAGCAGGGCACACTTGGTTTGTCCTCTGCACCTCGCACCAAGTTAAAGCGGCAATGCCGGCACTGCACTTTTCTCTGAAGAAAGTAATAATGTGCTACTGAGAAAACACAGGAAGACCTAGCGTCTTCTGTTTCTATTCCATTGGTGGTTCTAGTTCACCTCCAACAGCACAGTCAAATGACAATAGCTGTTTAATCCCCTCACCCCTATGAAGCCATAAATCTAATACTGTTATCCACCAGAAACTAACTCTACGGACTCTGGACTGGTTGCTCAGGCAGGACATTATCTTAATCTTTTTCGGTTGAGTTTAGGTTTTGAATGTAAGCATCTCAAGGCAAAGAACACTCTTTACTGTAACTCTTTTCATGTAACTTTTGCAAGTAGCAAATACTCTGGTTTGACTGTTTTGGAAGCCCAACAGATGCAAAACCTCTAAAAAGATAAAATCTACACAGGCAACAAACCTAATTCACGCTCCCATGCAGTTGAAATGTCTCATTGTGTTAACGGCAACTAAGATCCACAAAACTTGGCCCTTAGTTAGTATAAATATTACGCAATTATTAGAAGATTATGCTAGTAGATATTAAAAAATATTAGATCTTAGTTATTCTGAGACTTTAAATCCAGCTCACACTCTGTTTCCAAAAATGCCTAGAAAAATGTATCACTTTATTCACCTGCAAGAAGAAAATGTTTTCCAGAAGCACTGCGTCCCAAACAACAGAATTTGTCATGCTATAAAAGACAGAATGGTAAATTTTCATTGATTATTCCTGAAATTTCCATCATCAGAAGCATAGCTTGAGAAGGAAATTAAACTTAAACTCTCACAGGAAACAATGCTGAGGAAAAGATAATCAAAATAATACAGGAATAATGAATGTGTAGTATGCAAGAATGTCATTTCACTACTCAGCTTTAGAGGTCTCATTCATCTATGCCAAGAAACCACAGATAAAAATATGAGCATTTTATTAGCCATCTTAAATGAAATATAATATTAATTTCATGTACATAATCTTCATTACTGCAATATACATATTACTAGTGTAATTTAGTCAATTAGGGCAAAGCTACAAATCAGATGCCACCATGAGAAATATAAAATAGGAAGTTGCACTGAAAATATTAAAAGTGAATAGCAAGGCAGCAGTAATAGGGGACAGGCTGAGAGAGGAAATGAAGGATGGGAATAAGAAAGTCTTTAAACAAGATAATTACAATCAGACTAAAAAAACCCCACAGTTATAAATAACATATTTCAATACAAGCATGTAAGCATAAACTACCTTTAGATCCAAGCAGTCATTCACTAATGATCAACTAGACAAAGTAATAGAGGCTCTTAAATTCAGACCTAAGGTATGCAGTTTAATATTGCATTTCAATAGCTTTTCTGAGTTGACATATATTACTACTTCTCTCTTTTCCCTTTGACTCAGCTGCTGTACAGAAGACATCGTCACAACACAAATTAAATAAAAGAACAATGTGTAGCTTCAATAGAGAATGCGGCTGGTAAATGCATACATTCATCCTTGCAGCCTTCTCCCCTCTGCCCCCTGCTTATTCCTTCCCCAGTCCAACCAAAAATATTACACATACATGCACATGAATATACACACATGTGCATATTACCAGCTTTATGCAAAGAGAAATACGTTAATTTACTCAGCCCGGCAAGGCACATTTGGTGAGTGTGGATTAGCTAAAATAACAGAGGGGAAAAGCTGGGGTAAGCAGGCTGAAGCCCTGTGTGTGGCCAAGGCAGCGGGAAGCAAGGCAGAGAGAAAGAGAATGAACCCAACAACACAACAGTGGAACAGGCAGCTGGCCTGAGATGCTAATTCAGCGCTTTAACAAATCAATGCCACTTGAAAAGTACAATGCGAGCCCTCACTGGGTAGATGTCAGGGGACTGAGAAAATGCATTCTCAAGTATTTCACATTAAGAGGGAATAATGTGTTAATTTATAACTCTTCACCCTATACACTTGGATTATCCATCTGTGTCAGTGATTTGACTTCTTAAATTTATCAAAAACATGCGCAAAGGGAGGCATCTTCTGCTAAAGCATTGGGAAATAGCGATTCAGGAACAGTCTGCCCTATTTTGCTGTTGGGTGGACGGCTGGAGGGGTTTTTTTCTTTTTCCCTTTTTTTCTTTTGGACCCTTTGGTCAAATGAAGGCCTTGCCTCAGTGGTGGCTGATTGCATTAGGTGCCATCCGTCAAAAGTGACACCACAGAGCAGCAAAATCTTGAATCAGCAACCTGAGATGCCATCATCGGAATTTAGTTTAAGGAAACTTGGCAAAATCCCTCTGCACACCTAGCAGAAGAGAAGCTGCTACGATTAAAATGCCGCTCTAAATGCCAGCTGAGATCTACAGATGCTACTGAAATACAAAGGAGAGGAGGCTGGGGAGGGAAAAGTAAGTTGGGTTTATTTTGAGATGGCACGTATGTATAAGGAGTTTCTATGCATACTTGAAGTGGAACTGTCATAAAAAAAGTATTATTGATTGTCTTGAGGTCAGATTCTTGAAACTGTTTATTAACAAAAGATGTGTTTGTTTCTATTATGTAGACAGCACCATTTCATATGCATAGACAAGTGAATGTCAGTCCAGAAAACACAGATCAAACCTAAATTGCTTTTGACTGGAAAAGATTTCTGTTTCAAATTTATTATTTTTTTTTCTTTTTTGGTCATGTATTTATTGGTAAACTTTGCATTAATTTAAAATGTCAAGCTACCTGCATGCAAATGAAGTCTGGTTTGTGTCTGTATATTCATCATGGACAGTGGCAGGGTACCTTGCCACCTAAATATCTTCATCATACTGCAGAGAAGCTAAATCCAGAGAAGCAATAGGGATAACATGTACTAATTAGGATCAGCTCAGTAATATTTAACACAAAAGTATAGTGCTTTCTGACCAGCTTCAAACAGTTACAGATGGATATCTGTAGCTTAGATATTAAACAAAACAAATTTAGGAAGAGAAAATAATTTCTTTAAATTCCTGGAAAGCATAAGTGGGTCCTACCATTTCAGTTTGAATTAAATAGGCATGGACAACTTTATAGGTGCTTGCATAATTGTCATTTATATTTCCTTGTATTTGTACTACACAACACCTATATTGTTGCAGGAATTTTTTTTGTCAATTATAAAATTGCAATAGAAACAGACACTCTCTTATTTTCAGAACATTCATATGTAAATAATATGCTGATGAATGGAAATTAGATGCTATAGATGATACCTAAGTATCCACATCTAGTAAAAGGAAATGCTACTTCACTTAAATGGACTTCAGTACTACTGCCTTTGCCATCCCTTACTTCCCTAGTAGAGAGGCAGGTACCAGATAAGATAAGGGTAGGTGGCCTTTCTGGGGGTTACTGATAATTGTGAAATTAACCTGGAGAAATACACAAGCTGGAAAATAAATTTTGTTTTGACAGGAAAATGTTTCATAATTTCATTCTTTTGCATGGAGGCTTTGTCTTTTCTTTTAGGTTATTTTTATAACAACAAAGACCTTGGAAATACATATTTTCTTTTCCATGAAGAATGCAAAATTATTTTCTTTCAAAACAGAAACCCCTTAAGGAACACCACATATTTTTGGCACTGTGTACCTCTTTTCCTTCCCCTTGCATGAAACCTTATGAAGGATATACCATGCATGCTTCATATGCTTCTTTAAAACATGAAAAAAAAATCCTGAGGGGGTTTTTAAGTCTGTTTATTAATTATAACCCAGAAAGGTACCACATATGTGCACTAATTGCAGAAAGTCTGCATCCTAGCCTCTCTCACAAATTTCTAATCCTGTCTGTCCCGTCCAGACTTCTCCCTAATATAAGCTATCTATTCTTATCATTATAGTACATTTAATCCCCCTCTGCAACTCCCCTCCCCTCCTTTCTGGACTCACCTAAGGGGTTAAAAGACTAGAGTACATTTGTGACTTGTCAGTGACATATAATACCCAGGTCCTTCATGCAATCAACTTTTACTTGACATGTATTTGCTCATCACAGGACCCGCATTACTACTGGGAAAATGAAGAAAAACCTAAATTAACACTTGACATTCAATATGGTCAAGTCCTTAATTGGCTGGGCTTCCTGAGAAAGCAATTTTCTATTCCCCAAACTGTTCGTGTGTCATGTGTGGAGTGCAGCTCTTGGCCATCACTGCTGTCCCTCGCTCACTCTAATGAGAGCAGATGAATTAGTGCTACGTGACACGATTTTAGCAGGGCTCCCTCATTCCCTCCCCCCAGTCCTTTTCCTCTCTTAGTGACAGCTGTGTGGCGGGGGGTGGGGACAAGGACACTAAGAAATGCCAATTCAAATAGTTGTGTGAAGACCGAATATTTTTTGAAATATTAAGTATTTTCTTGATATTCCTGGAACCTTTAAATTTAGAAGTAATAGGATGGAAAAGGAGATACAGCAGTATAAAGATATAAGAAATTAGCTGAGTTTGCCTGGATACAAATTAACTTCCAGCATCTCTCCCATACCTCTATTAACCTGTAGCAATCTAATTAAAATGGAAATTTCCTACACTAGAAAAGTAGTTTAAAAATATTTACAGAGTTGCTAGCTAAATGAATTTGCATTTTTTTAAAATGTATATTTCATGCAGATAAAAAGTCATTTCTACAGCATGCTTCCCTGTGTGACAAAGATCATGTACTATAAAAGAACATCTATGTTTCTGTTTGGAAACAACACCCATTGTATTCAGTTTATTTTTAGTACATAGGGAAATTTCTTTCATCCAGGATGGTACTGCTCACTTTGCAATATAATGTTAAATTCTAATAATGGTTTAACTATCTGAAAACCAATGGAAATCCCATGAAGAGCTTGTCTTTCCTGAGTATTTGTTGACTGACAGACAAATGCAATCCTACTGCTAACATAAAAATAAATGAAAACAATGTCTAAAAAAATGGAGTTTCAGCTGGTATCAAATGTAATAAATTAGGAAAAAAGGAGACTATAGAAAGAATACATTCAAAATACTTAAATTAAATTTCCCACCAAAAAAAAAAAAATTAAGCATATGCATACCTTAACATCTATTACTGAAAATGCACAAACAACTACAAAATATTTCAAGGATACAATTCTATGAGACATTACTTCCACCTGACTTCTTAAACGTAACAGAAAAAGCAACATGTGTGTCATATATTGTGAAAGAACTTTAAAAATTAAGTCTGACATTGCACAATCAGTTTAAGCAAAAAATTGTAAGAGTTGTATTAACAGTATAGATGAACTTGCCTCAGGAAGTGTCTTTGTCTCGGTTTTTTTTTAAAAAAAGGAGCTTTGGAATTTGCAAGTTATCCCTCCAAATCTGAGCCTGGCCTTGTAAAGTCACATTACTTCAGTAATATAACACACAAGTGCAGACTTTTAGTTACAAGGCAGAAGAAATACAGTTTTTTGCTGCAAAATATATTCATAAACATGCATTACCCAAAAAGAAACAAGATCTTCCACTGCATATTTCTGCACCTAGGACAAAGGTGTGCTGATTTTTATGGCTATGGTTGTAAACATTTCAATAAAGCAACAACAATGGTGTTAAAACCCTCACTTTTTCCTATTTGCTTTTAAAACACCCTTTAGTCATTTCAGTGTTTTCGAACTACACTGAATGAACCCATATGGCTTTGGACACCAGAAAAACGTTCTTCTTTGTCAGGTGCTGAAATAAGCCCTCAAAACACAATGAAAGCTCTAAAAGGAAACTATGACAAAAAATTAAAATATCAGTCATCCTCGGTGTTGCATCTTCACACAAAACAACAGCAAAGAACAGAACTACACCACTGATCATACCTGTATTAGCAGAATGCTAAACTTCAGAGCACTTCACTGACAAAAAACAACTCCACATTTGAAGCACTTGTTGGTGAGGAGAGAAGCTGTTAAGGTTTCCTTTCAGAACAAACCCCAAAGTTTACTCCTGTAATTTTTTCAAGAAACAAGTACTGTAGCAGAAGCATCCTCAAGAAACAAAGGGCATAGTGATCTAGCTAATAGTGTTGTGGTGACCTTTGAGACACTGACTAGTCTGTCAAGCACCATCTGCGATATGTACAGCATAGTTAAGAGGAGGATTATTAGCTAGCCTAGAAACTGAAGGGCCATTTCATTCTTAAAAAGAATATGAACTAAATTCACTGAACCTATACAGCTTGAGCATCTGACTAACACATGTTAAGAAAGCCTCCCATTTCACAGGATAGGATCCAAAGATTATGTTGAATATATGGCACTTCTCATCTTAAATTCACCCTTAGTTTGGGACAAAAATCAAAGAGACACTGTACTCCAAATCACCTTTACTATCAGCAGTATCAGCAGTATCTGCTGTCAACAGATATCACAGTTACAATGAAGTTCCTAGGAAATTCAGGACTTCTAAATAACATAGAAAGATGTCCATTAAAAAAAATCTTAGATTTCCCTGAATATATTAATTCTGCTTGGCATAGGATATGCAGCACCAGCATCCTGATTCAGCATGCTCAGATTTTTATCATGTAGCCTCCTTCACATTGCTGGATGAGAAGTAGGAATGACAGCAAATAATGGGTCAGAGGAACTACTGCTGCTAAACTGGAAGGCTCCTTTCCTTACTGCCTACAGTAAAACAGCCCATTAAGAGTTGCTTTTTGATTAAAAACAAGTAAGTAATTTCAAACATGGCAAAGTGACATGTTTTAACTTGACATTTTGTTAAGGATGAGTACCCTGTGAAGCTCATGAAAGAGTGAAGAGATTCAGTGGAACACTAGGATTTACTATATATACTCAATGCCACTGTCACTCCTGTGCAAAACACGTCAACCCAGAAATATCTGACTCAACAGCCCTAAGGTTATTTAGAATAGAAAGTGAGATTTCTACATGTTTCACTTTGATGCCATGAAAGCAGCTGCATTAAGTTCTCTCAGTGGTTTTAAAACCCAAATAAAATGCTTGCTCTGTGTTTTAAAAGTTACTGTGAAAATGTGTGCCACCCACCCAGTCAGTAATAGCTTACATTCACCATTTTCAGAAAAGATAAACACAGCAGAGAAGGAAATGATAATATAAAAACAGCCTGGCACGTGAAATGAGGAAAAGCGTTGTAGAGTATCTGGCGAGACAAAGCACACAAATGTTATTTTATGAAAATTAATAGCATCTGAAATTATACTCCTGTCCCAGTACTCTCACCCAACCTCATGCCCAAATTAAAAGTATTTTATCTAATTCCCAGTTGAGAAGGTTGCTAAAAGTGGTAAGTCACTGCTGTGTTCACATCAAACTTCTTGAACATAGAATATCAATGTCACACAACACATTTTGCAGATGCTTCGTTACAAGCAGCACCACTCACTTGATTTGAAATACCTAAACTAGCTGTAAAATAAACTGATAGTCTCCAGCCTCTTCACCAGTTGAAGTCTTCTTTACAGTTCTGGAAACACAGCAACACTTTATTATGTTTATGCCAAACTTATCTGCATTTTGATTGGAATTTCACAATGATCAGTGGTTCGACTCAGTTGTATCTCAGACATGGCCAAGAGCAGACTCCACTTACTCATCCTTTTATCTAGATATTTTCCCTTTTATTCCTATTGAAATCTATAACACAAACACATTCAATTTAAAATACAAAGTAATTAAACATCCATTCCATTCAAAAATATTAGTATAATGCTGATTTTCAATTATGGACAGAACTTATCTTTCGCTGAACACAATAGACATAAAGGCATTGGACATCAAATTCTGCACACCGCTAAATGATGCCTCCTTACAGCATATATCAGTAATTACTTTGAGACACCTTGTTTCAGAAAACTGTACTCATAACACTTTTCTTCAGTCAATAGAATTGCAACTACCTATATGGGTGAGTGTACCCTAATTGACTGCGGGGAAATTACAGCACTGATGTGAGATCTGCAAAGCAACTTCACTTCTGAAGATGGACAGCATTTCATCCAGTTCCAGATATGTAATTTAAAGGTTTTCTGGAGCTCAAAGCACTGGCTTCAACAACTTGCAAAAACCAATGACCAAATTTAGTGCTTTATTGACTAATAATTACAGCAACCACTGAGGTTTTGTCTTCACAAAGACAGTGATGTTCTGGGCCACATCTATCTAGCAAATAATGCTGTCTTCTGGCCCACACTTCGAGTGGTTTAATCGTAGTCAATGACTATCACAAGTAAAACTTGGTGCAAAGTTCTTGCAGGTGACCAGCAGGCATACTTCAGTCCAATTAGAATTCTGGGACCATGTTTCTCCTAACTCTATTACAATAAGCTGACTCAAAATCCTACACTGAAATTCAGCTAGCATTTTCAAATCCTTACTTTGTCTGTTAGTATTTTAAACTATAGGAATTTCTATGCTCTTGGGTCTGGATACCTGAATTTCTAGAAGCCACTTTTCTGATCTGCAATGTGGTAGCAGAAGAAGAGATACCCTGAATTCCAATCTGAAGAATATAATGAATAAGAGCAACATTAAAAAAAAAATATGAATTGACATATTTTATTTGGTACCATGGAACCACTGATGGTTTTGCCATTCTTTTCAGTGAGTCTCAGAGAGCCTGAACTGTTAAAAATTGATATTATTCATAATTAAAAATTAAATTCCTTATGAATCAATTACATGCTTAAAAATATAAAGAGGCTATGTACATTAGTTACCTGAAATTATTACAGATAATATCAGAAAAAAAGCATTTATACTAGATAAAGTTAGACACAGGTAATTTTTTTAAATTAAATTATTTAGGACTCTGATCATTTTAAGGACTGCAGAGTTAGCTTCTAGAAAAACACTTTCCAAGTGGAAAGTGTAATTTTTTTAGATATGCCCAGTCTCAGTGTTACAGTGTTTACATGGATACATCATTTTCATACTTTATTAATTAAAAAATTATTTACAAGGATACTGTATGATTGTAATGTGGATTTTTTGCATGGAGGCTAGAGTGTGGTATAACTAATTCAAAGAAGAAAGAAAGAAAGAGAGAAAGAAAGAAAGGGTTACAGAATTCACAAAAAGCATGCAGACAAGATTGAGACTGGCACAGAGTGTGTGATAAAAATCAAATATGGAACATAATGGGACATATGGAAACATATCTTTTGTGCAGGGAAGGATGAATCATAAGTTCACAGCTGGAATTTATGTGGATCCTTATTTAGTGGAGCATCTGTAGCCACTGTTTAGCTACATTCCCACATCAACAACAAAACAGTGCCACAGAAGAGAACACATGCATCAAGCTCCAGCTGGTATCTGTGCCCACCACTCCTTTCTTTTCCCTGAAGCCACATTTAGTCAGTTTTCTTTTTTACTGTTTGTAGGTGTATAAACATGCATATGCAAGTCAGTGGATAGAAGCAAAATGCCACACCTGACCACAGCTGAATTTTGGAAGGGATAGGGATGTGGTATAGAAAGGACAGGCTCAGAAATGAGAAACAAAACAGTCATTTAAAATCAGTCTCCTGTTTACAGTGTTACTTTTTGCATTTACAAATTTAGATATTTCATGAACTTTACGTGTTAGAAGAGTTTTATTTTAGTCCATATCATTAAAAAAGACCATTAAAAATGTAAATTTGAAAATCATAGGAATCATTATTTATTTGGGTCTGTTTGTAGAAAACCGAATTTAACTACCTCTTTATAAAACTGCTTATGGGTGGAATTGCCTTAGCATCTTCACACCTGACCTTTTATCCTTAACCTTAAAACAAAGCAATAAATAAAATGAAATTAAATTAAATGAAATAAAATAAAATAAATAAATAAAATAAAATAAAATAAAATAAGCACATGGAGAAATACATCATTTCATGTCTAAGCACTTTCATGCAAAAGATACATAAGTATCAACTAAAGATGTATACATCTGGGTTATTTTTGTTTTGGGGTTCTGTGATGTTTTCCTTTTTAACATCATTGCTGTCTATACTTTGAATTAAATAATTTTCTCCCACTGCCTTCTGAAAAATTTTTTAAATTAAGAAATACATTAAGAAACCATACATTTTTATGCAAGATTAAAATTGCATTTTAAAGTTTAAAAATGCATGAATTATCAGAGTTATTGAGCACTGAGTTATCAGAGGATTATTTTTTTAAACTCACATATACCACACAGCTAGCTTATACTACACAGTCTCTCATAAGTGTATAATTAAAATTTTGAAGAACCTAGACTTTAAAGGTCATGCTTTTACAAATAATACATTATTTGAAGCTAGAGTACAATGCTTTAATCCCTTCCCCAATTTACTTCTACAGTTATTTCTTCCTTTAATATTTAACATGCTCCATCACAGAAGAAGCAAAACATGAATTAGGTTTTCCTGGGGAAAGACTGCGGGAAAAGCTCTCACAACAATGCTTGATTATAGACTATATTTGTATTGATTTCAATGAGAATAGGACTAGGCATTAAAAATTATAATCTTCTCAAGTGTTAAAAATAGGTCTTCCATAGAAAACCTTTGTATAAGCAGAAAATTTTGAGATATCTGGGGTTTCACCTGTAATAGTGTACTGACAGGATGACTAACTCAATGAAGATTTCACCACAAGAAAATGGATAGAAATTATTTTAAATTAATTTTCAGATAGGTCTGATGAGGTAGAAAATGCCTAAATGTTCTAAACCCCAGATTTTACTTCAATTCTTAGACAATCAGACTGGGAAGCCACTAATGAAACTACCCTCATTAACGAAAACATACACCAGTAGGTACCAGCTTTATTTTTTCTCAATTTTTAATGAAAAGAAAACCAAAAATGCAACTTTAACTTAATTGCTATACCAAAACTGGAGGAACAGCATTTTCCTTCAAATGAAAATTCACTCATGAGAGATACTATACATTTGGCAAGTTCTTGTAAATAAATTATCCATGGATTTCTAAGTACTAATTTAATATTGCAGCTTATACAAGCGGGTTTTTTTTTCATATTTAGGGGAGACAGTGTCTTCAAAATGCTGTATCAAAATGTTAAAAACCCTCACATTCTCAACTAAATTTAAATGTTTCAGTTCTTTTTCTTATTTATCCCTGCAGAGAAAAATCAACAACTCAGTAGACTCCAGAGCAATATTTTAAGAAGTCTTTCAAAATAGTATAATAACATTCTATTTACATAATTTTGTCTTCTGTGACAAAATTATTTTGTTTTATACAAGTAGGAAATGAAAGTACAAATAAAATTGATGTTATACACTGGAAACAAACACAGCCAGTCATACACATTTTACAATTTATAATAGTGTTTACTATTCAGCTACCACTATTACAATGGATATCCAACTTTTTTTTTAAGAATAGAAGAATTATTAAAAAAATGTAGCAAATAAAATCTACGATAATGAGATCCCATGCCAGACAGACAGATGTCCCTTATTTCTATACATGAACAAAAACATATTGGGCAAGTTGAGGGTAATTTTCCTAGCAGAAGGGAAGTCACTGATAGACCCCAGGTTAAAATTTATTTCCCTTTAATCTGACCATTCACTCTCATTCCCTTTCTTTTTCTTCCCCTCTCCACCCTGAACTGAACTTCAACATTGCATTAACAATGGACTAGTGGATAGGAGGATCTATTAAAATTAGTAACTCACTGCGTAAGGTACCTCCTTTGCAGTATGCTCCATCTGCATGAAGCCAATGTTTTGGTGTGCTGTCTGCTGCTGTAACTAGTTCTCTCCCAGATATCAATGAAGCTGTGCACACATTCTATTTTTTTTATGCAAATTATGGCTTTGGAGAGGTCATGTCTCAACACCACTGAATTAATAAGCAGCCAATCTGTGATATAAATAACATATTTTAAATCATCAATCAACTTTTAGATTATTACATTGTTTGCAGAATGTAATCAAAACTGCTAATGAGCAGTTCTCGCTGGACATTTCTTTATGTCATTCTGCATGAAGAAGCAGCAAAACATACAAAGAAATCTCTTTCTGGAGAAGTTTGTAAAAAGAGCACTTTTCCTGACGTCTTTAAGAACACAACCAATTAGAGTGAGCTGTTTCATAAAATTGTTTGTACACCATTGTTTGAGTTACACTTGAGGAACACAGTAATTCAGAAAACAGATTTCTGTTTAAGGCTTTGAATGTTAAAAAAAAAAAAAAAAAAAGAACACCCTACCCCAAACTCTGAAAAAAAATCAATAAATATGCAACAGTATTTAATCATCAACAAAATACAGAATCCCTACAATTTTCAGAACAAATGATAAAGTTTTTACACAGTTGTTATGTTTTTCCTGTTTTAGAAACAGTAAGCCAGAAGTTTTTGCTTTTCATACCTGCTTTCCACAACCCTTTCTTCTGTGCATTCTAATTTAAAAGAAAAACTAATATTAGATAAAGCAACACATAATTTGACAGCCTACCAGTTAAATTCTGACAGGGTCAATAAAATGAGAGCTTGCAGGAGTCCCAGATGAGGAACACTTTCATGAATGCCTCCATTGTGTAAACTCTCCGTATATCCTGCCTGCAAATGACAGTCATATGCCACCAGCTGCAGGAGGCATTCCAGCAATGTCAAATGCTGTGGGGCATTAAGGCAGGGTAGATGAGTTGGTGCTTCTTAATATTTTTCCCTGGCTAGTGTGAGAGCTGTCACACTTTACTCTTAAGTGTTATTTTTTTTAAAGACTATAATGTTTATTTAGAAATGTAAGAAAATATATAATTAAAGCCTTGCTAATGGAGCTCCTCATTTTAATAGTAGCTTTATTATATAAAGCCAGCTGGAAGCAATTATTTTTTCCTTACATACTCTTCATTAGTTTTTACCTCCCTCCTCCCCAAGACATCTATTTCAGATGTTCTTATCAAATTTATGTATTTTAAAAAGTAAACTGTTCAGGGAACAAACAGCTACTAAAAGTTATGATACGAAGTGTGAAAACACATCCACTACTCAGAAAAAATGCTGCTACCACTTCCGAGGAGACTGTTTTCCTATGAATTCCACTTTAAAGATTGCCATAAAATTTTTTAGAGAATTCTTGCAAGAAAGAAAAGGCACATTTTTAATTAAGAACTAAGTCTGAACACAGTGATACAGGCTTGTGGGTTTAATTTGAATAACTTAATTTGCTCTGGAACATCTCAGTGAAGTCCAGTCTTACTTATTTTTGTCTACTAAGCCTTTGTGGAAAAAAATAGTATTCAAGTATTCCAGGAGTTTAATTTTCCCATTTTTCTTAATATTTTCTTTATCAAATAAACATATTTGATATACAAGAATACAAACACAATGAGGGGTTTTTCTTCAAATATTAACAATGCCAAAATTTATATGTTCTTCACCACCTTCCATGTGATAATCCAGGACATCACACATTTTTATTGTTTTTTTTTTGCATACAGACACACTAAATAAAACAACACTGAACTCTCCATGTCAGCATTTACATTAAGCCATCCTTGGAAGTGATGCTTCTCCTCTCTGCCCCTTATGTCCTCCTATAGATTCTTATAATCAAGATGCTTTAATTATTCAATTACTACCAAGAAGAGTTTTTCTTTTGGTACATATTCAGATATATATACAGAGAAAGAAAAACTTCAGGGAAAGAAAAAATGAGGACAGACATAAATAAATAAAGGGTATCAATAATGATCTATCATAAAATGACATTTTGCCGTTGTACTTCCGCAGGAGCCGTAACATCTCACAAGACATCCCTCTGAAAGCAGCAATAAAACTGCAGTACAGTACACAAGGTTTTGTATTCTGTGCAGGCAAAGGGCAATGAATATGCTAAAAGAAAATCAATCTGCATAAAAAGATCTGACAATAACATCTTCTGGGGTTTTTTTTATATGTATATATTTATAATGAGAAAACAGAGAAGAAAGAACACTTTGGGAAGCCAAATTTTTAGGTAAACTAGAATAATTCCCTTCAAAATTCTACCTTATTGATCAAATCACTCTTTATCCTATTATGTTGCTACTTTTTCTTTGGAAAAGTTGGCAATTCCAGTTAGCAAGGAGTCCTGTAAACATTTCTCCTCCAATTTATTTCATGTTGAATCATCCTGCCCATATTTCATTCTGTGATTTCTGGTTGAAAAAATTCAAAAGTTCAGAGACAAAGAGAAAGCAACCATAATTTTGCACTGGTAACTTCCAAGGTAACACACAAAAAATTGAGCTTTCAGTAACAGAGATATAATGCCAAACAGAGGCCCATAAGGTATAAAAGCTCACACCTGACCAGGCTTTAACAGAGAACCTTGTTTAATTTCTGGATTCTAATGAACCAGGAAAGCAGGTTTAGGTTTCCTTAAGAAAGTGCAAAAGCTATTTTAGTTTTTTTAAATGATATTCATTTCCTTGGTGTCTAAGTAATAGAAGAGATTAAAATACACAAGTGCAACTTTCTCTACCACCACAGAATTTTGTCTTGCAAAATTGCTACCTGCACATTTAGCTTTACAATAGTTACACATGTACAGAAGGCTTATAGAACTGAGCCCCTGCTTACAGCTCTCTCTGAAGGCTAGCATACTGCTATCTGTGATTCTGTACCTAAACTATATGTTGTCCTTGATGCATGACAGAGCCTCCAATGACATGAATGGAAAACACATGCTTGGATCACAGTGAGGATGTGATCCTTTACATTCTGTTTTCTTCTTACTAGTACACCAAATGTTGAATTGTTCAGATGAAAAGAAATAAACTGTTCAAAGCTAGAAGTATTGCATTTTAAAGATACCAATCTTTAACAAATGCACTAAAGAACACATGGAGAAAATAACATGCAGAGATTCAGGTAATCTATCTCCTTTCCTGGAATTCTGGTGAAATAAAGTTTGAAAAGAAATACCACAAACAAACAAATTGTGTTCATTAGGTGTGTCTTGCTGTTCCCTGAGTTGTTAAAAGTTACTGCAAAAAAAGAACAATTAAAGCTCTGTTTTAAACATTAATTGCAGCAGGTATTGAAAAAATAGGCATTAACCATGTCACTCAATTTCCTTTATAAGGGAAATATTCCAAAACCCACATGTAGGCAGACTGCAGCACCGATCTCTACTGGTGTGTTTGTACTGTGGGCCATTTTCAGATAAACACCACCTCAAATAACACAGTAAGTTTACCTGCCAGTGACAGTATATTTCAACTTCAATGATAAGCCCAGAATAAATTTTCTTGCTTTCCATAAAACTTCTTAAAGTATTGCTTATTATTCACTTTGTAAGAGAAGATTGCTGAGTTCTGTGTGGTGCATGGGAGGGAACAGTAGGATCGTAATCATGACATTTTCTTTCCTGAACTCCCATGTTCTCTAAGTGGCAGATGACACTCTCCTTTCCTTTGCACAAGTGCACAGATACGCATCATCAGTAGAGGATGGGGATGCAATGGCTTCCCAAGAGAGTCAGAATAGCATCAATGGTACACTGTTGGCAAGTTCACACTGATCAAAGCAATTCTGAGATGTTCATCCCCCCTCCCCCCCCCCGCCCTCCAAAAGAGATGGCTTTTCTATGACAAAATACTGTGTGAAATAGCCATACAAGTGGCACTGTTTTCTCTGTCAGTGAACAAAAATAATTTAGAAAACAGTTGTCAAGTATTTCAGTAAAGGGAAGGAGGCATTAGGGCATTACAATAATGAGTAGGGTGAACAGTAAAGCAACAGATGCCTGTCCATTGGCTGATGTACAGTCTCTTATTTTGGACATTTGTTAGACAGACTGATGTTAAACTAAAGAATGTGTTTTACCTCATTGAAAAACTGTACATAAACATACAGAAATTCATTATGTAAAAATGCTTTTTAAGTTCACTCTTTTCTACAGCTCAGCTGGGCAAAAAATAAACCCCTTGATTACGGTTTATCTGGATGCTGAAATTTTGTCTTTACACTCTCCAAATTATAGCAAAAAGCTGCATTACTGGTTCTCTTTCCAAGCTAAATGATTGAGACAGTAACAGTGGAATTCTCCCTTTCTCCCTCTTCTCTGTTTCAGCCTTCTCTTTCTTAAGCCAGTATGATTCATCACCTCCTGGGTATACTAGGAGCCTCAAGTTTGGAAATTCTTCTAAACTGTGAAGAAACATTAGTCTACAAGGCAAATCCTTTTACAATAGCACAAGCACTATTGTTCAAGAAAAATAACTGAGCGAAGGAAGCTATACAGAGCATATGTTTTGAGCATTTCTAGTAAGAAGTAAATGCTCTTTAAAGCTTTTGTTTCTGATTCTACTTTATGACGGCAGTTCTGTATCAGTGAACAGGGTGTTCCTTTGCAATCAGCACAGTGTCACAATGACCTGGCAAATGCGAATGCTTTCACTATCACTACAGTCCTTGCAATCTTGCCTCAGCTGTGACCCATTCACTTTTGCCCCAACTTCACTAAGATGCCTTACTCAGCATCTAATTAGTTAGGGAAGATTTGCCTTGGCTCTTAACCCTGACATAAGAGCAGGAGACTCTGCTGCTGTTTTATACCAAATCTGTTCCGTCACTACATTAATCAAATCCCTATAAAACTATACGTGAATGAGTAACTACTAAAATACAAAATCAAAAAATATAAAACTGTGTATTTTAAAGTGTTAAACACTAGTACTTATTGCACAATATATATTTAAGCATGTGATTTAATATGTTTCAATGATTCATGCAGATTTTAGTGTTGTGCATACTTATCTCAAAGCTCTGACAGTGTTAGCACATCATCAACGGATACAGAATGGCACAAATATGTTCTAACACTGTATGTGTATATGTGCAAGATTAATATGTATAGAAAGGAATGGGAAACACTATGGTGCATTCAAGTTCTCCTTTAAATACTAAACACAGTGAGAGAAGCTATGAGATGGATTTTTTTACTTTCAGTCATGGATCCTGCACATGGCCATGTATCTATCGTTGCATGTACTTGTATGTCTGGTTGTACAGTCCACACAAAACATCCTGAATTTTTGTCAGGTACAATATTTCCCAATGCTTGTCTTCTAAAGTACATTGGAAGCAGCAAAAAATGCTTGAAGCAAATATTTTTGATTTGATAAAAAGACAAGCACACATTTAAACCATGCTTTACCAAAACACCCAACAAAATTAAAGCAAGCATCTGAAATAAGAAAGTGCAACCACTAAAGCTTCTAAATTCATATTAGCACACAAACTTAACCATGAACAGCACAAAAAAAGAGAAAACCTCACCAGGGCACAACTCATCTTTAAAACGGTGTGATAAATATATATATAGATATAAGTTTATTATTTTTGCTGATGTTTACTTACAAAGGTGATTGTTAACTACTTTAAACTATGAAATGCATTTTACCAATGCCAGTCTTTCTCTCAAAATGTTCATAGTAAATCAATGTATGGCATTCCAGCCTGTTGTCAAATTAAGTTTGAACTCTTTTCACATGTTCATAGTTATATGCTACAGTAAAACAGTTAATTACTTAATAAACGTTAAAATTGCATACAACCTCTCTGACCAGCAACCCAGAAACATTTAAAAAGCTTTCACCTTCAATCCATTAGGCATTAGACTACTCTCCTATTTTTAAATACAGGTTCAATAAACAGTTTATGTGCCTATGTCTACATCAATGCTAGGAACTATCAGATGCAATACAAGCACAGCTCAAAACAGGCAGTGCACATTGTATGCAATTTAATACTTCTAGTAATATAAGCACATACTTCACATATTATAAGTATTATTTAGTTTTCCTTGGAATAAGCATGCATTTATGCAAGGAAAAAAAGTTGAATTTACTGTACCATATCTCTTGTGAACAGATGCGTCTATATTAATATACATCATTGATTTAATTTTTCGTTTTCTTGGCTTCTCGCTCACCTATCTAGAAGTGATTTCTCTGGTGATAACTAACACATCATGCTAATGAGAGAATCTAATGTACAATAGAGAAATGTCACTACTAATAATATTTGCATGAAGTTAAATAAAGCAACTGTAAGAGAATGTCAGACAGTTGTTCTTTAATAAGATACAGTTACACAATGAAATTATGTTGTTAATTTTGTTACATCATTGAGTGAATCCTAAATTACTATATAATGATGCACAGATCCATTTATAATTCTGTATACTGTTTTTTCACTCTCATGTTGAAAATAGCTTCTGGAAAGGCTATTACCTTTTTATCTGAAATGGATTAAACATACCTCTTGCTCAACAAAAAGGTGGATGGCTTTGGCATTTTGTGTCACTGTGGGTTACAGCCATTTCTCTTACAGTCTCATTTCTGAAATGACTTTTAAGTATTTTAGAACATTACAGCCCTTAAGGTAACCGGATGAAGAAAAATGGCATTTCTTATTCTGACAAATGCACAAAACATTTATTAAAGCAGACAATCACAAAAGCCTGGGTTTTTTGCTTTTTTTTTTTTTTTTTTTTTTTCAATCGATCAAATCCAGACCTTCT
Organism: Pseudopodoces humilis; assembly: GCF_049639895.1. Classification (NCBI taxonomy): domain Eukaryota; kingdom Metazoa; phylum Chordata; class Aves; order Passeriformes; family Paridae; genus Pseudopodoces; species Pseudopodoces humilis. The sequence goes on along the minus strand of NC_142203.1, from coordinate 45,003,571 downwards.
TTTCTGTTGTTAACAACTCCTTGCCAGAACTAGAATGGGCAGTGCGTGCCCTGGACCCAACCAGATGAGCATGGAAAAGAAGCCAAGGGTTTCTGCTCATTCTCGACCTGTCACTGATCAAAGTGACCCAAAGAAGCACTCCTTTTTAAAAGTTAAGATTTACGCCCTTTGAGGTTATCAGACATTCTTCTGTATACAGAAGGGATGACCCCTTTCAAGCAAACCACAGACTTTTACATGGACAAAAGGTACATAGGCAGAACAATGCAGTCAAGTGGCCATGTCATAAACTTCTCACAGGTAATTTAGTATAGTATTCCTCTTCCCCTCTCACCCCACCAAAAAAATTTGCTCTGGAATGTGTAGATACCATTTTTTTGTGCTCCCATTTGTGAAAGAAAATAGACCAAAAAATAATTATCATCATACTTGCTATTAATAGCCCAAACTTGTACAATCAATCCTAATTTTTCTAAGACACATATCACAATGTAGTTGCTTTATTTTTATTCTGAGGAAAGTTATTCACTTCTGTGGTCTGCAAATAGCAGTGCAGTGTGAGTTGAGAGGTAAGAGGAGGGTTAGATTGAAAGGTTTTGTTTTGTTTTAAATAAATCTTCTTTCTATGCTTCAATTTTTCCACTAAAAACCTGTTTGAGATTAAGTTACAGTTCCAAGGAAAACTGATGGGGCTCAGAGTTTGTTTGCTTCTAAAAATATGTGGAAAAGCAGCATTACACTTAGAAATTTAAAAGAGAAATGTCCCTAGCAATACTGTGTATAGCTGGAAAAGTTTCACTAAACTGTTCTTTCAAACCATGCCAAACTTTGCTTGCAACTTATGTACATTTCATAACTTCATGTTATTCGTACTCATGAAAACAATTTTTCTTAAAGCATAGGAAAAGTTGTAAAAATACTTACATTTCCAGAAGATGGACTGAAAATAATTAACAAGCAAATGGATAAAAATAGATAACAGAAAACAACATTCAAAATTTTAGTAAATTACAAAGAAACACTGGAATTTAGACAAATTTGCAACTGCACTTGCATACTGTATGTGCAAGCCAGCAAGTTATAAAAGCCCCAGCAAATCAGAAATATAAGGCAAAATGTCATTAAAGAGGAGAGAAATGCATTTAGCAAAATAACTTACCCTCCTCTTAAAAGCATGATGAAAGCATATTTGCACTGGATATGTTTAGCACATGATAAACAAACAAACAAAATATGACAAGGAGATTAACAAGTACGCAAATGTGTCAAGAGCAGACTTTTAAGAAATAAATCTGTTCGACGTTACCACCTTTTCAGTGCTACTGTGTATGTATGCCAATTCACACTGATGCAGCATCAACCACACATTTACTCATTAGTGCATTACTTCTCACTTTCTATACAGAGTACAACATGGGCATGCATGTTCAATAATGTACAAAATCCAGTTATTATTCAATAATTAGCACGTAAAAATATTATTTAAAAGGAAAAATAGCAACCAAAGAGCCTAGCTTGAGTGCACACATGTTTGGTTTAGTTTAATAAGCAAGTTGTCTCAAATTATTTGTCCCCCCCCCTTACACATTGTGATGTTCTTCTATTTAGTTTCGTTTCCTTTCTTTGTCAGTGTTAAACATTTTCTAGTTTTCCAGAGACCACATAGTCTAAATCTGTTAAAAAAGATCTAATACTAAACAGGCAATCTAGTACTATCTATGTGGTTCTATCATCATTTATCAATTGATTGTTATCCGGATCTAGTTATGTTATCCTTTTGTGGCTGAAACGCAAAGAACCTTTCCTCCACCCCTAAAATTTAATCCAATTTCTTGCTAAAAGAATACAGCAGGTAATTAGAGTTACTGCTTTCCATACCATTGCCTAATATCAGTGTAACCAAACATGTTATGTATCACAGACAGGCATAGAGCTGATAATGTTTGTGAGCAGCGCAGTAGCAATTCACACTTCCTAGTGCCAAGCAGTATTTTTGAAATGTGCATCTCTACCAGGAAATGAACTTTTTTACTTTCAAGAATGGGAAATTGAACAGAGTTGCTTATTTGCCTTACGTTGATTACATTCTATACCAGCATACTGTATCAGCAGTAATCAGGGTCCCTCTACAGGATATATCAAAATATTCCTTATTCAAATGCCTTCATCCTGTCCTGTGCTATACTGCTTAAATGGCCACCCATAGACAACCGCTATTGGTTAATAACCATATGCCTTGGAGTTGTTTTTTTTGCTTTAAAGTTTTTTTTAAATTAAAATATGGTCAGTATTCAGGCATGCTTTGTTCCTTTAAACTACAAAAACCTATTTACTTTCCCTCTCTTTTCTTACAGTACAACGCCTCTCAGGTAAATGAATTAATTCAATTTCATGTCCAACATTAAAAGAAAGTCAAACATTACTACACAAATTTACTAACTCCTCTTCTGGCTAGCACAATATTTCAATTATTATCCATCAGTGTCAGGCCATAATTGGAAACTAGTTTTCAGAAGGGTAAAACATCTCTTGGTAGGGAGTCACCCTGTTAAAAACCTCCAGGTTGAACTTCCCTCCCCTGCTTGAGCCCCATCCAAGCTGAAAGTTTGTCCGTCTCTTTTCTCTTTTTTTTCCCTCTCCCTTTTTTTCCCCCCCCTTATTTTTTCTTCCCTTATCCCCTTCCCTTCGGCCAGAAGAGCCAAGCAATTGTGCAAAATTTACTGTAACACACAAGGCGCGTATCACCAAGTGCATGGTACAGAGACACTGGCTCCTGTGATTAATTATCAGTTATAACTGGCCTTGCAGTAACATTTTCGCTTTCCCGTCAGAACCGGCATACCAAGCTGCCTTAAACGCGGCCCCCGGTGAAGGAGCAGCTCTGGGGAGGACGCCAAGGCTCAGCTCCGCAGAGAGAGGGGGAGCGAGAGAGGGAGCAAGCGGGGAGAGGGAGCGGGAGAAGAGAGACCCGAGGACTGAAACTGTCTCCTCTAACGACCCTCAGCTCCGTGCTGGCAGCAGCTCCAGCAGGACGGCTCCTAGCTCCTTCCCTCTGAATAAAACTGTGTTCTGCCACATGAAGTCAATTATGCCGTCCTGAGGGGCCCCCCAAATTTTGTATCAGTTTGATTTTGGGGGCTTATGCACTCAGGAAGAAAAAGGAGTTTTCCTGGGATAGCAGATACTTTTATTTATGGGACGGGGGGGATAGCAAAGGGAAAAAGGCTGGAACAAAACAAAAGCAAAGAAAGAAAAACAATCTTACTAGGAGCAAAGCTCCATTTGGAAACTTTAAAACAAAATGCTCTGCTTTTACTTAAAGCTTTAGTATTTTTTCCTTCTTTTAAAAAGGAGCCCTTAGGGAAGAAATGAAGTAACCATGCACATTCCAATGACATAGTTATGACAGTTCAGAGGCTAACTATGTAGTGATGAATGAAACAAAAATGAAACGTGGAAAGAAAGAGAAAAAGGAGGGGGGAAAAAAGCACAAAAATTTCATGTTTTAAAATAAACGAAAGTAACGTACCTGTTGGGACATTCTGAATAAGAGGTTAGTGTCAGTGTTCTGCCATGTCCCCATGAAACCAGAGTCGGTCGCTGCCGTTCTTGTTCCGAACTGCATGGAGTTGTCAGTGCAGGAGTCTCTTAAAGTCAAGTCTCTTGCCCTCTTTCGCTCTCTGTGTCTCTGTGTGTGTCTGTCTCTCACATCCACTTCTGCCTCTTCTGACTGAAAAGTGAAGGTGGATTTTTTGAGCCTCTTGGCAGCCAGTAGCAGGAGTGTAGTGTAGTTAAGAAGCTAGCTGCACTGTGCATTTCATTTGGGAAGGGGAGATTCAGGGGAGAAGGTCAGAGCTTCTTTCGCACCTTCAGCAGAGAGACCCCTATCATTTATGCATAGATTGTGACTCCCCAAGCTTGCCTTTGCTCAGTTTAACAGCTGCCTGTCAGGTGTGTATGCAGCACTAAGGAGACCCAACCATCAGCTTCAAACTCTCAGCCACTGGATGTCATTGGATAGCAGAGCAAAGAGTCAACTGCACTGCTCCACTGTCAGGCACCAAATGACATCCTGCACTAACCCTTCAGTCTACAGATACACAGATACACACACACACGCACAGTCTCTCTAAGTAGCACAATGATTAGAGTGAATTGGGAGGAAAAAAAAGCTGTGGCCCTTTCCTTGTCTTTCTCTGTTTTTTCTCAACAATGCTGTCAAGTACAGCATGTTATATCTGACACTTGCCTACCACACAGGATTAGCAAATCTAAAAAAAAAGAAAAGAGAGGAAAAAAAAAAAGGAAAAGCAAAGAAGCAAAGCAATTAAATACAGTCAATATTAGCTTAGAAGTAAAACATAAAAGTTGGCCTGGTTATTTTCTAAATATTAGTCAGAAAAGAATTGCGGAAGTCAGTTTCTATCCCAAAAGAAACTCTTACCAAAGAGGGGAAAAAAGACATGATCCAACTTCTTCTGAAATAAAACTAGAAAGTCACACACACATTTCATCTCTCACACCCCTCTCTCTTCTTGCCCACTGCTAAGAGTCTTAAGCAGCATCGAGAGCAAGAAAGGACGGAAAAAATGACAAATCTAGCCCTTCCTTTCCCTCCCCCAAAAGATCAAAAGTAGTTTTTTTGGTGTGTTTTTTTTTTTTTTAAGAAGCTGGTTGAAGCAGATACAATACACCTTTCAAATCGTAAAGAACAAAGAAATTAACCACAGCAGAAAAGAAACCGGTCCCACACAGCTAAAAAGTAATGCAAAAGAAACAATGTTTTTCCTTTAAGATCTCCTGTACTTAAGGTACAGTACTATACATCAAGTTAAATAATACTATTGCAATACTGTTCTTAATTACAAAAGCTTTTTAAAATTAATCTTATTTGAAAAATTCTCTTACCCACTTCATCCTTTACATACAGAAAAGAAATCATAACTCTGCAAAAAAACTTCATAAATAAAACAAAATTCATGCAATCTCATAAAAAATGGCGAGAGGGTTTGTTTTTTTTTTAAAAAGGTATCCTTTCCAACATAAGGAACATTCATCTTCTAATAAAATCTACAAATTTAGGAGGACAAATGTACCACTCACTGCTCTTTTCTTAACTCGGGAATAACAATAAACCTCACTCTCTGAAACAACAAAAGAAACAGAAGAGAGCTTCAGTGGCAGCTCTGTGTCATTAGTGTGCAATGAGAAAAGATGAGAAGATGTACACTATGTTGACACAAATGTGCCTTCCCCTCTAGACCCTACATCTCTTGAAAGCTTTTCTGTTAAACTTTCCTTCAGTTCAGCACCATTAAGTACAAAAAAAAAAGTCTCAGAAGCAGGAAATTCAATATCCAAGAAGAAACAAGGAAGAACCCCAAGAACTGTTGCTTTAAAATATATTAAGTCCACTTGTGGTCAATAAAAATATTCTCTACTGGGGAGGGGAAAATGACACTTAGGAGTCAATTGTACCAGCAGTGGCTGTACCTTTACAGCTAGCTATTAGCCCCTCAAACTCCCTCTAAAATTTGCCAGCCTCTTCATTTCTGAAGTGGCACTCAGTGCCTCAGTCAAGCTGCATGCTCAGCTCCTGACCTTCCCACTAATGGCTGTTATTTGTGGGAGGCTTAAGGACACTGTCAATAGCAAGCTTCCTCCTCTCCGTTCTGCATCTCTTGTGTGCTCTCGCTCACAGTCTTTATCTCCATCTCTTACCCACCCCCCCCCCTTCTCTTCCCTGTCCTGCAGTCCTCTCCTCTCACAGAGAATAAAAAAACCACCCCCACACACACATCCACGCACACACGCATGCACGCGCGTGCACACAAACACACACAAAATCAACTGGCGTGCAGCAGCAAGCACCTGCAGTAATAGACTCTTTTATTAAAACTGTTATTCTGCAAGACTTGAAATTCCCAGTGGACCGGGCCATGTCAAAGCCGATATAATTAACTAGAGGCTCAGCAACGGATCAATTACCAGACAAGCAAGTGATAGTGAAATCAATGAAAGATCATCAGCCACATTATCAGTGTTGCAACTCATTAGGGTAAAACTGAGAAATGTGCTCAAAGCCAGCCCAAGCAAGGTGGCATTACAAAACAAAGGGCTAATTTGGAGACCCTGCTGTGAACAATCTGTAACAGAATTAGCCTTTTTTTCCCCTAAACTGCAGAGCTAAGTAACGAAATGTGACAGACTGAGAGAAGCAGTTTATTAAGACACCAACTCCAAGTTTATTTAGTTCATAAACTCTCTCCTAGAAAATCAATACAGTCTGTACAGGGTTATTAGGCTGACTAGCTAATACATCCAAATCTGGTCTTCCCAAGCAGAAATCTTGGCCAGAATGCTACAACCTTACAAGAAATCTAAGCTCATTGAGATTACTGTATCAAAGGAGGACTATCATTTAATTATCAAATGTGTGACTTTTACATCCCAGCTTCAGAATATTTTCAAAAAGATGTATTTCCCCCCTACCCCACTAACACGACAGAGAAGAAACTAAATTTAGTCTGTCAGTCCTAGTCCAGCTCAGGTCATCCTTAAATTTACAGTGTCTCTATTGCATCTTGCTTGGCACAATAATGCCAGCACAGAAAAACCAAGAAAAGAAATACTGAATTTCAAAGAGGGATATGAAAAGTAGCAGTCAATAAGGATATAAAAGTAACCAAGCAGGAAAAATACAACAGAAGCCAACCTCCTCAAGTAGCAGTTTAAGCCTCATCTAACTGTACAGCAATGGGGTTGGGGATTGGGAGGAAGGAGGGGGGGAAAGGGGGGAGGGTAGAAAAAAGAAAACAAAAGGATAAAAAAGCAAACCCCACAACTTTAGTGTACAAGTCTAGCACAAACTGAATATTTTCTCTCCTCTTTGGCTGGCTCATATGAGAATCTGAAATACTATAGTCGAGGTAAGGGCTCTAAAGGTATTTAAAACAAATCCTTCTAAAAGCATTAAAAAAAAGTCTTGTTTTTAATAGATTTTTAATCAGGAGTATGTTCTGCAACTATTTTACTGCTATCCAATGGCATTTGTGCTGACAGATAAAAGGATCTGTGAAATTATTTTACATTTTCACCTCCTGGGAATATCCAGATGCTGAATAGAAGAGGTGCCTACAGAATCCAGGTTCTAATGGAACTTAAAACAGAGTGCAGTTGCAGTTGTCTGCTTGTGTTTTTTGAAAATGTTACATGCTTTATGTGGTGTTAAGATTTTTTTTCTTTCTTTTCATTTTAAATAATACTTATTACTTACTTTCGAAGAAAACTACATTATCTGCATGACTTTCTGAATCTTTTAAAAATAAAATTTGTTGATTTCATTTGTCCTCTGAAAACTACTGGTACAGAAATGCAGCATACGGCAAGAAAGGATAGGAAAGGTGATTACAGAAAATCCAGGTGATACTAAGAAGAAAATCTAGCCAGCAGAATATGCTATATAATGTAAACTTATCCTACTTCTTTCTAAATTACATTACTCTGACAGTTTAAGCCTTAATTAGTTCAGTCAAAGGGTTAATGCAAATAATTCAAAATGACTAAACATTGAAAAAAATATTTTCTTCTTTTTGTTCCAATTATTCTGTATTATTAATTAAGCTGTTAAAACATGCAACAGTTACTATCTCCTTAATGTTCAATAATATGTAAACTCTTTAAAGAGATTTTTGTTCCACGTCTCTGCTTTAGATATTAATCAAGAAAATAATTACAGAGGAATTTAGTAAAAAAAATCTACATGCATATAACTATGTACTGTACATGTACGTTCAACGAGGTCCAATTAGTTGGAAAGAATTTGCATTTCAGTTAGTATGAGCTAACAAGACTGTAGGGAGACAATGTGATTCTACTCGCAGGGCAAGAAAGAATGGTGTTTTTCTGTAAGCATTAATTCCCATAACTGATCATTTTAAAATGTTACTGATCTTTACAGTATTTGTTTTTCAAACATCTAGGAGTTCAGTATAAATGTTTATATTAACTGTACATGCAGCAGTGTCCCCGAGACGACTCCTGGGGAAAAAAAAAGATAAAACAGTGAGCACAGATTTATTATTTCTCTTCATTTAGTATTTACAATTCTATTTAAAGATAAAGAGCAATCAACTAAAGGAGAGCTCCTTATAGTTAATGTTCATTCACAGGATTTATCAAAGCCACTGGAAGAAGATCCAGAAAACTTTGTCTTTTTTATACAAATGTTCCAATCTTCAATAGTAATGATAGATACACACACCATACACAGTTACTGAACTCCTCTCCTAAGTCTCTCTACCCTCAACCAGTTTAGTGGCTAGTACCTGTAACTCCCAGAGTTCATTTGGCTGCAGATGTTAACAGTTTCTCTAATTTGCAATGACAGCAAACTGGCCTTTGCTCTTCCCACATTCACTATTCATTTCTAGGCTTGGTTAAGTAGATAGCTGGGTTAAAGATCAGTGGTTTTTCATGTGACACATTCTGCTATTCATCTAATAGCTCGTCAGGACAAAACTGTCCCTGTTCTTGCCAAAATAATGAAAATGGTCCTCTACATCGCATGACAATCAGCCCTTGCTTTTGCTGAAACAACTAAGCTTATATACAGTTAAGTTGTTTTAAAGATATTTTTGAGCTGAGTATTCCACACTGTCTCCAAAAAAGTATATATTTGACCACGTATGAAAGAATTCTTCTCCTTACAATAATGTGTAAGCAGAGACTGTAACAATCACATTAAATACTTTATCCATGGATAACAACGAAGTTGTGAATTGTGTCCTATCAGGAATATAATCTCATACTTGAAAATTATGCAAAGACATTTTGATGTTCATATTCAAAGAGGTGGTGAATCACCCGTGGTAATGTCATTCTTTATCAACTCCTTCTCCATAAGAATTATATAAGGGACTCACTCTGCAACATCTGTTAGACTCTATGAAATGTTAACAGATGTCGAAAATGAAAAAAGAAAAAGGCGGGGGGACGGTAATAAAGGAAATCTCCTCTGAACAGATAATCCACCCAAATTTCCACTTTCTAAAGAAAAAATATTGACAGCACTGTATTCTCTCTGAAACCTGTCATCCTTTGTAAAACATTTTTCTATAAGTTTTAATAGGCACCTTCTGATTTTTAACCAAAAATGCATTGGACTGATTATGTCATCATGCAACCATGAGACTGAATGCTTTTTAGTCCCCTGCCCTGTGTTCCAAATGCCCTTGTTGAATCCTTCTCTATCTTATCTAAACTATTGTGCATTTATGAATCTGTTTTTCACTTTGATGTTCATGCCTAATTCACACAGATTTGGAAGAGTCCACATCTATATTTTACATCTCTTCTTTTGGTTTTGGTTGTTTTGGTTTTTTGCTGTTTGCTTGGGTTTTTATTAGGAAGAATTTTCAGGTTGAACTGAGGCATGGCAAAACTCAACAGAATTCTCACTTTACTTAAAAATCATATTTTCAAACACTTTCTACTCTAATTTGGTTATTCAGCCTCTTCTTTAGTAAGTGATGTGACAGAGCGCCTATCCTCAAAGACAATTTTTGATCATGAGTCTTTCTGTTTTGAACTGTAGTTCCTAGCAAGCTGTCACACTTCAACTGATCCTAGTCACATCTCCGCCAAGCTGTGTATCATCATTCCATACCACAGAACCCTTATGGAGACTTCTGAGACACGGCACTAGCAAAGGTAAGGTGAAAACTGTGACCTATTGCTGGCAGGCAAAACAAACGGAGATTATGGTGATTTTAGTCATGCAGATGCTACATTTTAATAAGTTAAAGAAAAAGGAAAGAAGTGACATCCAGAAAAAGTAGGTACACAGAGAAAACAATTACATTTAAATATGTTGTACTTCAGTATGTAACATGATATGGTGTCCACTTGCTGGTTTGAGGGGGAAGAACATAAACATGTAGGATATTATGAAAATTAGAGGAAAATTCTTGTTATCTTAAAGTGATTAGTAATATACAACTTTGATCGCTTATTTTTCTTTGGTTCTGGGGGTGTTCTGTTTCTTTTGTTTGTTTGCTTGTTTGTGGGTTTGTTGAGTTTGAGTTTTTGGTTTAAAAAAGCCAGTACTGGGAGTTCAAACCACCTCCAATTCCTTTTTACAGTGAGATCACACCTATGTTTCTCTACTGTGTAAGAGAGATGTGTCAAATATATTAATTTGTCTGATCAACAACAGAGCATATGTGTACACATGTGAAGCACAGGGAACCAAAGAATCACAATTCCAGTAGCTACACATAAATAAATTTAAAATGCAGGTGAAATGGTGGATGCAGAAGGTTAGAAAAACAAGTAACTCGATAAAAACAAAGGTAATGCCAAATTATAACAGTTTGTTATAAATCTTGTAAGTGAATCATTGCTGTTTAAAAGATACTCTCCACATGAGCATGGCTTTTAACTAGTAACAATCACTGCATATATGTGGACAAAACACTAAATTAAAAAAGTCCATGCTATTCTCAAAAGAATTTTACATGTCAAACAAAAATTTGGTGCAAACTCCTTAATTTGCAGGCAGGTAAACAGGGCTTGTTCTGCACATATGGCAGTTTTGCATCCATTCTTCATGTCACATCAGTTGTTTTTTTAGAGTTTTTTTCTGACAAGAAATTATCTATTTATTACTTTATTAATTGTTTACAGTAAATGGTAATAGATAAGACTGTTAAGGTATGGGAATCTGGTTCAAAGCACAGTAGATATGAAAGACTTTGATTTAAACTGTGTATTTTATGAAGTGTCTATATAGCCCACCACTGAAATGATAGTGGGATTTAGACATTCTGTTTTGACTTACTAGGAATTAAGCAGACAGAGGATGCCTGATATGCCATATAATATAGGAGGATGTATAACACAAAAAATAATTGTATTTCACCTTTAAAATATCTCAGAACCAGTTCTATCTCCTGGAACCTAAATTCAAGATTCAACAGGAATATTAACAAGTTCACAGCAATGGTTAAACAAACACATCAACCTCATTTATATAAGTCATTGAGAAAAAAACATTCCAACACTTCAATCTGAAAACCCCAACATTAACACAGGTTCACATCCACAGATCATCACTATATTATTATATAGGTATATACTATTTTAAAGCATTGTTCAGATATTGATTACTGGGTTAAGCAAGGTTTATTGTTTTAACAATAAATTCTGAAAGTTTATTTCCTGAAAAACATCCTAAAACTGTGGAAGTTGCCTGTTGGATGCTAGCTTAGTACAAGACCTTTACAAAGCGATTTATTCTTTGGTAGCTAATTTCATTGTTCTCATCTTTTTAGTAAACTGCATTTATAACAAGCAAGGCCTTTGGATCCCACAACAGCCTAAAGGGCTCAAGTGTAGGCTAAGTTTATGATCTAATTACTCCATATTATAATATATTATGCCAGTTCCTAGTAACAATTATTTGGTGTCTAAAAAATAAGTCTGTCATAATTAAATAATTAAAATTACCTAAAAAGGAGAGGGGACAGGTTAGTAGTATATAGAACAGCTGAATATTAGATAGCTGAAAAGACACTGCATGCACAAATGCAAGACCGAATTAAGAGCAGCTATTTTTTTTCTAATTACTGACTCATTCACAGTACACAGAATTGCCTGAACTGCCCAGTGTCCTACTATCTCTGGACAATTAGGAAAAGCTGCATTAGCAAGAACTCAGCATTCTCTGTCTCACTTCTCTCTGGAGAACTGGGGAAATGATGAGCTCCATCACCTGGCCAGCAGTAGCAGCAGCCACAAAGTCACCTCAGGGACTTGGACGAAGAGATTCATCCGCAGCCTTGGCAGCGACTGAAGTATGCCTTACTAACAGACAGTCACACGACCACACACTGGCACAAGGTCCTTTCATTAAGAGCTGTTGTCTAAGCGACCTGTCACAGGGTTTCATAAAGCAGCATTAATACTGTGGGCCAAAATGAGATTGATCTTTGAGCTCCGTGGTCTCCTGTTGACAACAGTGCATTATAAAACCAATACTAAATACTTTATAAACAGGTCTCTCCTCTAGTGTATTAGAGGAACAGAACATATTTCATGCCCTATAGTTAGGTAGCCACATATCCATCAGACAATTAAATAATTTATAAGATACTCAGAAGTGCAATAAGACTCAATAAACTTTTAAATACTTACAAGCTACTATTTTGTTTGAAAACATACCAAAACCAACCAACCAACCAAAAAAACTCGGCTCACCTAATGAGTACAGAACATCAGTAAAACTCAGTTTTTATATTATCTTTTCACCTGATATATCCTCACTGCACACAAACAAATCCAGTTCTTCACTCAGTTAAAAAACAAAAACAAAACAAAACAAAACAAAAAACAACAACAACAAAACACAAAAAAAAACCCCAACAACCCAAGACCCCAAAAACTTAGTTGTTTTAAAAATATTTGACAATTTTCCTACATTATTACTTTCATTACTCTATATTTCAGCTTCCTCTGCTTGGCATCAGACTGATTTTTTTGTCCTTTTGTACACTCTGGCCAACATGGCCGCAAGAACCTACTCCTCTGCAATGCTTGCCATCTGGAACCACCGTGCTGCATTTCTCTCCCTCATTCTCCATCTATTTTCAGCCTTCATCTGGAAACAATATGTCTCTGTTCTCATGTCTGGGTCTCTTAACTTCTAGTAAAAAAGGGAAAAAACTTTTAACTTTATTAACTCTGCACAGTGTTTTGGAGATAAAGTTTGTGTCAAAGATACTATGCAAAACCATTCTTTATTAAATCACACAATTGCAGGGACAGAATTTACAATAAAAATTTACAATACAAAGCGATCTAGAAATACCTCCTATTCTGTTAAATTTAATATACAAGATAATAGTCTGGGTGAATTTCTGAAGAAATGGCCTCAACAAAGAATGAAAAAATATTCCTAATTTTAGTAATTCATTCATACTTTCAGGAAAAAAAACAAACATGAGTTAGCTAACTTTTTAAAAGTTGTGGAAATCATGAAGTTCTTAAAGGCATATATATCTGAAAAAGTTCAGCCTATTTGGAAGAAAATCAGCATCTGTGTTTCTCTTTTCCACCCCAGAGAAAAGATGTTCTCTGAGATCCTACCATAGCAGATGAAGAGACACTAATTGAATATAAACACTGTAAGTATAACCCTACAATATTTGAATACTGGTTATGTCAGCAATGTAGGAGGTTGAGCTCCTATAATTTTAAGACATTATGGGTCAAATAAAATTGTTTCTTCCTTGGTTCACCTGCAAAACAACAAAACGCTCTGTATCAAGAGTCTAAAATTTTCACGTGTAATAGCCTCTGAATCTCTTTTAAACTTAAACTCTTAAGCAGAATTTCACATTATCTTTTCTGAACTGGATGTCTGTAAATTTGTTCTAACTAACTTTAAAAACTGAAATTTCTCTTGCTGGGAGTAGTTCCCAAACCACCACAGGCGTGGACCTTTGTATAGTATTGCGGGTGCCATGGTTTCACAGACAAGCCACATTAATACTGGATAGCAAGCATCTGGAACCCACAGCTGTGTATGCTCCAGCCCCAAAGCACCCACAAATCTATGCCAATTCAAACCCCTATTCCCAACCCACAAATAAACCACACTGGTTTTCTTTAGGAACTAGACCTGAAATTGAAGCTTTCAGGTTTTCACCATTCACACAACTGAACAGAGAATAGGAGTGTTTGGGGAAAAGGGGCAAATATGCTCTAAAGGAAGATTATGATGGACAGTTCCTGCCTTGGCTTTCTCATATGGCCTACTTGGGACAAGCTGACCCACAGGGACCTTAAAAGTGCTATTTAAAGACTAACCTGGATTTCATTTTTAAAGTAATTGCAACAGACTTACAGGGCTGGCATCAAGGAAGTATCTACAACTCTATCTGTTATGGAAATATCAAGGATTTGAGAGGTGAGGTTTGGCGGGGGGAGTTGTTAATGGATGGGAGGATGGAGGAGTGCAGTGTTTTCCAGACAGTAGCATTGCTCTTTAAATCCTCATTTGTAGAACACTACTCTTCTGTTTAGCCTGCACGTAAAAGGCAAAAAGACAGCTCTAACCAGCACTTCACAATAAAACTCTGTGCCACACTTCAATACTGTAGTAACTTCATGACATGCACAATAGAGAAGAAATAATATGTCCTTCTCCTTACTAAAAGGAGAAAACTTCAGCTGTTTCTGAAACCAGATAAGGACAGTTACTTCCAAGTTACTTCAGTCTGAAATTTTGTAAGATCTCCCATTGTGTGCTAATCGGCCCTAAAACAAAAGGCCTGTTAAGCCTTTTTTCTCTTCTGGGATGTGGCTGTTTCAGCCTTTCACTTGTGCTGTATACCAAACAGAAGCTACGTCTTTTGGATATAAACATTTTATGACCTGAGATTAAATTACTTTTCTTACTACTTTCAATCTGAAAACTGGGCTTGCACATTCCTGTGGGATACATAAATGTCCCTTCAAAGACTCACCAATTTTGCAAGAGCGCTTCTTCTACTTTACGCCAAATACATCTTGGAAACATAGGCAAAGTTCAATTGCAGCAAGGAGTGATAGTTCCCAAAACAAGATGGTTACTTGGAAAATGTGAAGGAAGGACACTAACATCAACAGATTTGCCCCAGAGCTGGCTGATACAAAGCGAAGGAAGCTCACCCACAGCTGGCATTCATCTGCAGTCATATTAAATCTCTAAGGATGAAGAAGACACAGGGAAAGGAAATGGCTGAGCATCAGTGATAGCTACCAAACTCCCTCAGGATGCCAGCAGTTAGATGCCAGAGTTTCTCCCTTCTTTTCCCAAAATCATTGTCAGTCTTTTGGTTTCCATTGAGAAAAGCAATACTGAGCAACAAAATGAGTAACCTGTTAGAAGCAGTAGTGTAGGTTTTAGCCAGGTTGCATGCTAAAAACAGAACTAGAGACGCAGCCACTAGAGCGTAGGAAAGTTATAGTACTATAACTATTAGGTGTCTCTCATCCAACTCACTTCCAGGACACCTGGGAACATGTCATAAGTCAATCATAAAACCAATCCAAAACTCAATATAGTTTCATTTTAGGAAAAGGAAGGATTTTTGCAGGTGGGATGATATTCTCTTGTCACTCTTAGAAGGAATCTTAGATGCAAGACAGAATATCAGCTCAACTAAAAACTGCAAGAAAGGAAGGTATGTCCTGTTTTGGTTAAAAGATGAAATTTGTCTTAGAAGCAAATTTGGATGGAGGGAGAAACTCTGACTTAAAAACACAAAAATAAAGCCTTTTCTCTCTGTTCTAGAGAGCTGATCTTCTAGGCTTGAGCCTTCCCAAGTAGAAAAATCTCGGTGAATTTTAAATCAAAGAGACTAAAAGAGTAAAGCAATGTAGAAATTGGAACAATGAAAACTCTTCCTGTATTTTTCCTCCCTTCTCACATACAAGATTAATACAACAAGACTTGAGGAAAAAAAAAAAAAAAAACGCTAAGCCAAGCAAAATCAGACCACAAGCAGGTTTATTTGCTTTGCAGGTCACTTTTCAAAAGGAATACAGGATAAGCATTAATGTAAACACATGGAAGACTATATAGTGTCACATGCTTCGCTTAAAGGAAGAACTGCAGAAAAGTTGACATAAAAAAAATACCTAGAAAGGATAAAAACAAAAACAAACAAATACTGTTTCCTGTCAAATAATGCAGAGTTCTTAAAAAAGTAAGTTAATTTTTTTAAAAAAATTATTTAAGAAATTAACCTTGAACTCTCAGCTCCCATATTACTGGGAATGCTCCTGCGATCACACTACAGAAATTATCTCATCCCTATACAGGAAACGGGAATAAATTTCTAAATGTTTCTCAATCAGTGGCCTACCATTATTTTTATACTGTTATTGCTTTTTGGTGATTGTACTTAAACTGTCTTTTTTGCTTATTCATTTTTATAATGTATTCATGATTTCATAGATAGTAATTAAAATCTTTGGCTACTCATTTAGAAATGTTACACTTCCCATCCTTTTTCTTTTTTGAAACCTGTCATGACAATTTTACTTTCAAAAAAATTAAAAAGCAATCTTTCGTTATCCCAACATGTTTTATCAAATTCATTCAAAGTTTATTTCTGATCTTTGATAAGCAAGAAAACATGCTTATCTGTCAAGCTGGAATCCTATAATTGTATACAAATGAACAGCAGCTGATTTTCACAAGGTATGAAGCAACAGATGCTTTTTTTAGTTCAGAACTGAACTAAAAAAAAACAACAAAAAAAGCTGAGACATTTTGAATTTTCACTTGTAGCCAGCTTCTCTCAGGGTTACTTACACAAGAACTGAGAGGTGGCTTCATTGCTGTTAGCTACATCCTATATGTATTAAAGCAAAATCTAAGAGACTTAAAACCAGGCTGATCCCATCTCTCTGCTCCAGCTGTGCTGAGTGCTGTACAAGCAAAAGGAAAGTAGAATTCCTGTCTAGAAGGGTTTCTAGCCTGAATAATCAAAAGAGACAACAGATAGAAGAAAGGAATTATCCCATCCTGATTTTTACTATTGGGAAACTGATACATAGAGCTGGAATTTTAAAAAGTGCTTCACACCCAGAGCTCACGACAGATTTTCAAAGAGCCAAGAATAGCAGGTATCAGACTACAAACTGAAAAGAGAGTTCCTGGAATGATGCTTCACCAGAGCTTTTAAATGAACTAAATGTAGAGTTTATCGTTAAACTGAAAATGAAACAATACTCTTGTAAAAATATTGTTAATGTTCTACAAAATTCTGTAAACTCACTGATGCTCTCTTCCTTCTTTACCCCCACCCCAAGCATACACACATGTTTCTGTCACCTCATATACTAATTTCACTCAATGTCTCCTATTATTCACTAAATTGAAGACATACAATTTCTATCACAACACAGAGGCAGCAACTAGAAGTACACTGAAACTGCTCTCAGGTTTTCTTCCTAATCCTTAATTCTTAATCACTGCAAGTCAGGTGCATGACTTGATATTGATGCCTTAGAGGACCAAGTCAATGACTCTACAGTTTTATTGCTGTTTCTTCCACACAGCAGCATCAAGATCCACTAATCCTGTGGTATGTGAAACATCCAAGACTGGTAAGTAAATAAAACAGGTGGAGGAAAAGTTATATGCAACAATAGAAACTGAAAATTGCATTTCATTCATATAGATGCCCGCTTCTAAAAACAATTTTGAAGTCCATTTCATTAGAATCTGAAATGCATGTTTCTAGTGAATTTCAATACATATTTGATTTACAAATTCCAGTAAAAGTGTGCCACAGCTGGCAGGATAAATTACTTTAATAAATCACTATTAAATAACTGTAAATCTTTAGAATGACATAATGTCTAATAAAAAATATGCATGCAAAAGTGAATATTTGTGGAGAAGCATTCTTCATATAGAGGAAAACAAATTACAAAACTTACCATCCTGGTAGTACAGGATATTCAATGAGTAAATGCTGGAATAAAATTCACATAAATATTGCCTAATCTATTGCGATTTCATGTTAACAACTGCATCTGAACAAATTGCATGGTAAAGGGTGATGGTAAATGTACTGTATTTCAGAGTTTTTTTATGCTAAACATTCACATTTCTGGTAGAAAACTCTGTCTCTTTCAATATATCATCAAAGCAGAAAATTTACTTTCCAAATACCACGCAAATGTTGCTAAGTGTTCCTCTGCACTTTAGAAACATTTTCTATGTTGAATTTTTTTTCAGTGAATGCTTTTTGTTTGTTGGGGGGTTTTTTTGGTTGTTTTTTTTTTTTCCAGGGAGATGGGAAGTTGATTTGGTTTTTGGGGTTTTTTGTTGTTTTTTGGTTTGGGAGATTTGGGTAGGGTTTTGGTGGAGGGAATTGGGGAGGAAAGTTGGGAGCCTTTCAGGGAAAAAAAAACCAACACACGAACTCCAGCTCAACAACACAAAGCACCAGAAAACCCATCCCAAAGCATGGTACCAAAAAGGCCCAAATCCTTTCATTTTAACCTGTGTTCCCTCTGATGTGCAGCAGATGGACATTTACAGTAATCTATTACTGCAGAAATCAGCTGAAGAGCTATTTGCTCTTCCCATGCCTTATTTAGCTCTTACAAGGCTTCATTTGTCAAAGTGCAGACACAGTGCTGATGTCGCATCCAATGGCGCATTTCTAGAGTCAGGATGAGCTGCAGCACCACGACAGGCCCAGGAGTACCTCGCTCCAGAGTGTGATTGCTTCCACTGTGTCTTGGGATGGGTAAATTATTAACTGACACTTTCACAACTGAAGAACTGTCTAAGATAAACCCATTAAAACTCTTAGCCTACAGAACACTTCACACTCCTGGTTTTTTAAATCTTTGTCAAAGTCATCATTTGGTCAAGCTTTTTAAATATACATATGCATCTATATTAAATCTATTTATAAAACTTTCAATTATGAACATTTTCTCTACCTTTCCTTGTCTCATTTTTTTTGGCTGAATGAAGTGAACCTTGCAGTTGAGGAAGGCTGCTAAGGACTGAATTATAAAATAGAAGTAACAAAAGCTTATCAAAGATAGCAATATACTAA
Source organism: Pseudopodoces humilis (assembly GCF_049639895.1). NCBI lineage: Eukaryota > Metazoa > Chordata > Aves > Passeriformes > Paridae > Pseudopodoces > Pseudopodoces humilis. The sequence continues at coordinate 44,984,939 of NC_142203.1, read as the reverse complement.
GCACTGTAATTCACCTTAATAACTGAACTTACAAAATTCATTACAGGTGATGATAGTTGCCATAAAATTTACCTCGGACATAAAAATCTATTCATTGAGAAAAAAGATCAATAAAACTGTTTTCCATTAATATTTTTAGAAGTTTTCTCCATGAGGAGACAAGCAGATTTTTGCAAAGCCAAAAAATGTCTATTGACAATTCACACACTTCCTATCTTTAAGAGCATTAAAAGCAATCATGATATTAACATTAAAGCTGACTTTTAGACATAATATTACATTGTTGATAGTCATTGTTGATTGTCATCTGGTCCAGATTTTCCTTTAATCCAAGGACGAGTAGCAAAAGAACTAAGATTTTGTATCCTGATGTGTAGTACTATTAGCATAATATTAACTGAACCCCAGTACTCACTGTACATCCAACTGTACCCTACTTCCCTACTACCTCAGAAAAAGAAAGAAAAAAATGAAACACAATTGATGAATCATATAGGAAGAAAAACTGTTTAACTAGCAAATTTCTTCTTCATTCACAGACAAAGTTGCCACGGGCACTCCCTCTTATGTGAGCACGGAAGAAAAGCCACACTGTAACTCCAAATCCAGCCACACTTGCCATAACATGATCATGAAACTGCACGCAATTAAAATGGTCTGTAGACAGTAAGAACACGCCTGAACATTATGGGTATGCATGGAAACTACAGAAAAGTATTTCAGTGAGGTACCTTTTCTAGTAGATTAAAAAACCAAGAAATAAACATTTTCGGATTCTAATCCAGGCCAATTTAATATCATATCATACAACCTCTTCATAGAGAAAAATGAACAGTCTCTCCTACAGGAATTCAGGTTTTTGGGGAGCCTAATTGAACACTCGTAGGTACTGATTTGCTGTTCCAGCTGACTTCTGTCGCAGCGGTGAGTGGTTAGAGTAATCAGAGCTTGACAGGTCCTAAATCAGGAAACCAAATTTACAAGTCACTTCTGAGGATGTGTCTTTAAGCTGTATATAAAGTCAGAATTATGCTTCAGCTAGCACAGACACAGAAAATATTTACGTCTAAAAAATTACTTACATGGAAATTACTTGTGCAACTGACAAATATTACTTTAAGAATAATTTAATAATTACTTCACTTTATTAATTAATTAAATAAGTATTATACCCTACAGAACGCAGTTTGTCACACCAAATAAAAAAAATTCAATGGCATTACTCCAGTATCTGCCCAATCTGTGTGTCTGCAAGTCCATCTGTCTGTGTGTACATATATCAAATATGTGTGTATGCACATGCACTCACCCATCATTGATGGGTGGCTGTTATCAGACACACACACGAGTTAAAATTTCTCTTTTCCAGCCAAAAGGGAAAAAGGGAGTGCCTATTATTATTATTATTATTATTATTATTATTATTATTATTATTATTTTTATTAACTGGAATTCACCCTGAAGCTCAGAAGGAATTTTGAGGGGGCAGGACAAGGGTTTGTATTCTTTGTTTTATCCTCTGCTCTATGTACTTTTTGATAATTTGAGATGGGTAACTAAATTACAGGCTTACAGGGATTCTGATGATCACAAAAATCACAGAAGTGTGGTCTTCAGTATGACATTATGTCCACAGATACCTTCTTAATACCCATACACATACAAACAGTATGTAGCAGTGTAAAATAATCTGATCCCAATCCCTTCTGTACACCTCATGCCCTAACAGAAGTATTCATCTACTTCTCTATTTTCCTTTTAGCTTCCTAGTTTGTACTCAGATGCATAATCCACAGTCCCAGAACTATTTTAGCCAAAACTTTCTAACCATAATGCTTATTTATGTCTCCACAGACATACAATGCTCATGACACCCATTGCTACAGCATTTTCTTTGAAAAACCTTCTCAGTGCTGCTACTGCAGCTTTACTAACCTACGGGTCAAAACATACAATGCCCTTTTGCTTGTGAATTCCTAGTTGTTGATTTTAACAAATCAAGAGTGCAATATCAAGATTTATTACATGAGTTCTATTTTCACAGGAAACATTAGGTAGCAAAATCTAACAACGTCTTTGAACGTTCACTATGAAGTCCCATATTTAGAATTCACCTGGTACAATGCTTCCTGCAGAGCATACCACACACATGATCACACATGACAACAGAGGGGCAGTATAAATACTTCAGAGCATGAAAGCAAGAACACCACTGTTCCATCTTCTTGGGGAAATCCCACCTGTCAGTATTTTACTATGACAAGTCACTGCAGAAAAGACCCTGAACAGGTATTTTTCTTTTAAAAGACTCAGAGAAGTGATGTTGCAGTTTTACGAAGGAGCTGGTAAAACGTTCTGAGTTTGACTCCTGAGGCTTTTGTTCTGTGTGCAGTAAGGTAGCACAGCTGCCAACAATTAAGAGGCCAAGACATGTGGAGAGACAGACTCGTTCTTTTAAAAGACAGAAAAAGAGAAATTGTCAGAAAAGGCTGTGTCCTTCATTACACCAGCTGACATGGAAGAAGGGGACATAATTTATGTCTGCAAGGCATTCAGGCTTCTCAAGGGCCATGAATGCTCCTAAGACAGCAAGCATTAGAAGCTCACAAAGATAAGCAAGAGCCTAAGTTTTGAGGAAAGAGTTATGCAAGGAATGTGAAAGTCAGTAACACATCAGAATGTATTTCTTTGAATGAAAATAAGCATCTATTTGAAGTAGACAACATGGTGTTTCCATTCCATGTGTAGAAACCACGTGTTACAGTCTCACTGATGTCAGAAAGCAAAGCTCCTCAGAAGACTGCCTTCAACATCCACGATTGCAAATGCATCACTGAACAAAGGACCTGGTGGACCTGGCAGAGCAATCACAAATATAAAATTGAAGCATGAGAGGCAGTGCTGGTTTACTAGAAGTAAAATTAACATTCTAAGAAAAATGCAATATATTATCTTGGCAATCAAAGTGTTGGCTGCAAAACAAATGAAGAGGTAACTTCCGGCTAGATTTGTATTTATACCCTTCACAGCTTAAAAATTTCTACTATGAAAATGCTAGTGTTCTTTGAAAGTCTTTTGACAGACAAGAAAAAGACAAGAAAAAGTAACATAAGTCTAACGTGGGGAATTTTTTTTTATTAAGTACTCATTTGTGTTACAGGGTGTGTGATTTGCATTAAAATACAACTCTGTGTTGCTCCACAGTAAAAGTTAAAACTCACTCTCTTCCCGCCTACACAAAGTAATTTTGTTTAGAGACCTTCATTTCTTTTGGCCTTAGCCCATCAGAGGGGTGTGTGATACAGTTGGTGCCAGTAATTGCTTCCATACAATACAAATGTTTGAAAACATTTTGCATATTTGTTATGATTATGTATGACATTTATATCATATTTAAAACTCCAATGGGCTTGCAGATTTTATTTTTGCTTATAGAAAACAAAGACAGCACAGAATGTTCCTCTAATTCATCTCAGACAGCTAAGTCAATTTTATATTCAGTTAATACACTATGAACTCTTAGCCTCTAAACATTTGTTTTTTCCATTGAAAACAGAACTATGTACATTGAGGATAAAGCTGTGGGACCTACGTACACAAGTTTGGATATACATTCACTAAGCACATGAAAATGGAGAGTTAGGCAAATGGTTGTATTTTCACCTAAGTGTTGACAGAAATAGCATTCCATATTAAAAAAAAAAAAGTGCAAAAACATTAACCCCACGTATATGCATTGCTATTATAGTCCTTTCTTTGCAGGTTTATGATGATTCAGATATACTTTTCTAGTTATAAGGCTTTTGTGAGAAAATTTTAATACATTAAAACACCTTCTTTTATTGAAGCAGTGCTGTATCTGTCTCAAATCACTAATCAAATCCTTCATATACCTAATGATTTACTATTTTACCTGAAACATACTTCTATTGGGTTTGTTTTACAACTGCAAGTTCTAATCTGTGACCTTAGAAAACGGTCCGTTGTCTAATAAATTCTCAAATTTTCTTCAACTGAAATAAGAGGAAATTAAATTAATTACATACATCATACAGCAGTTTGTGAGATTCCTACACTTTTTTTTAATCCAGATTTAATTAACTGGCAGTGCTCCAGTGGCGGGTTGCCATTGTGCCCTGCTTCCCTCCTGCCTTGGAGATGCCGCCACTGGTGCCCCAAAGTCCAATTGCAGGAATGCAGAGAAAACATATCCCATCTAAAGTAATACTGATCTGGCAGTACAGGTGAAGCAAAGACACCTATACTATAATAAGTTAACAGCTTTCTAGCAAGGTTGTATCTGAGCAGTTGAGAGTCATGGCCAAACAGTCCACCTTCTTGCTAAATAAACTCAACAGTACCAAATACACGAATGCAGCATTCATCAAGCTTGCAGTATTTAAGTGGTTACTGGGAGACAGATGATGGACAGTTGCAATGGAAAACTCCTAAAGTTGTTCCAACACACTGAGAAAAGTGATTTTTCCACTACTTTCTAGGTGAGACTAGGAAAAGAGATGGCAGAAAGGTCACCGAAACAAATGGTTTCCTACAGCTGCGGGAAAATCACAGATACAGATCTATAGCAGCAAAGTTAGTTATAAGGAGAGTGTCTAAGATTCTTTATTCCCTGACCTTCTCTCTCTCTTTCCCCATCCTCTTCTGCCCTACTCCCACTGTTCCCTACTCATTCTCTTTAAGAGAGAAAGTCTTAAGTCCTGACCACTAAACACGAAATCCTCCTGACTGCTCTCCTTTGCTTCATCAATGCTAATACTTAGGCATAACCTGCTGCCTGCTCTGACAAAAAACACTGACATGGCTCATGGCAGATCATCATGCTGTTACCATGATCCCTGTTACCTTTCCAAATAATAAACATTTCTGTCATGCACACATACTAATTTAACCTCAAATCTGTTCTAACCACATATTTTGTTCCTCTTTCAACTCTGAAAGCTTCATCAGTCACTACTGAAACACAGAGCAGATCACCTGCTTTTGCCATGAAACAGTGTCTCTGTTCAGATTCATAAGTTTCTTGAATTTGAACTAATACACAGAAGACAATTTTCAATTTATAGTCCTATTCTAATTTTGTAAACATTTGTGCTCTGTTTCACAACTTGCAGATTTATTACAGCTATGTCATACACTCTTTTGTCACTGCGGGGCCTCATTTCCAGTATACTAAGAATTACTCTGGCCTTCAGAACCACATCTCTGCAAAGGTTAATGACTTCCTCATAAATAAATATACTTCTATGTAATACTGAGTTATTAAAAGACATTCTGATCTTAAATTACCATAAAGAAACTCCACTTAAAAAAAACTGAACAAACAGTATCACACGGCTTACATTTCAAAGGACTGTCACTTTTTATAGCAAGGCTTCATTGAGCTTATAGCTGTGCCATTCCACTCAATGGGATTCAACCATGCTAATTCTCTGGGAACACATGTATTATCACCTAACAGATGGCTGTGAAATGTGGCTTTCCAAAGGAATTATCACTTCCCTTTCTTCTTTGCTCTAGACAGAGTCAGAGGGGAAAAAAAAAAATCAAAACTTGCAGATTCCCCATGGAGATGATGAGTCCTTGACTCCCAATCTTAAAAGCAGATGCTTCCAGTAGGGAGTCAAAAGAACCTTTTACCCTACTTACATTTGCTTTTTTACCAGAATTGAGTATATGTATTTAGAAAGGAATCTACTCATTTAACAGTTAAAAATATCACCTCTAAGTGCTTCAGATTGTGATTGGCATGAGCTATCTCCTGGGCTGCAGAAAGGGACAGTACTTACTTATTTACTGTGCATAGCTGCAAGTTTGTAACCTAAAATATGTTCCTGGTGAACACAGTGTGTGGAAAGTGAACACATGTACAATGTAATCACTGATCCACATAGACAAATACTAAACTTAACTATTTAGGCTGTCAAAGGCAAGTGATGATTTTGTTGTTCTTCGCTTTCAATTGATAAGACCAATCTGTGCCAATTACAGCTGAAGTTCTAAGGTTCCAGTCACACACACATATATTGTATATGTAGGTGATTTTTTTCTGTCTAGTAGAGGATTTCCTTGTATGACTGATAACACTGCTTAAACCATCATTATTTGTTCACAGAACTTCGAAGAATTGTATCTCAGAGGAAGAAAACTGAAGAAACTAAGCACAATCCAATGTAAAACACAAAAGAGATATTCACAGTTGAAGGGAACCAGATTTTCTCTTTAACATATTTAATGATGCTAAGCAACAAAATCTCAGCAAACCAAGGTGAGAATACACCCTGAAGAATCCTAATGCCTTGTCTCAATAGGGGATATTTTTAAGTAATTCTGTACTGTGACCTATTACAATTAAATAATAGAAAGAGATGTAAACAATTCAATATTTCACCCTCTGTGGCAAATTTCTTTGGTTTAATATTTTCCATCACAAATTTAACATTCTTTTAATGCAGAGTTTTTTCTTGAGCAATGTATCATATTTAACTCTGTAACTATCAATCAATATTCCTTTTAATTGAGGTTAATTTCTTTCAACTTTTCATAAACTTCCCCTTGGAGCACTGAGGGCTCTTGCACCTGCTGAAGAGCTTAAGTTTATTTAAAAAACCAGAAATGTCTTCAAATCTTACACACAGAGAGGACCATCCCCAAGTTTTGTAAGACAGTGTGAAAACATAATTTAATTTAGACAGCTTTAAAGCCATATCTGACATCACACCATCAGAAGAAGAGAGGATGGGAAGCGCATGTTAAAATAGAATAGTGTAAGATACTTTACAACTATGTTATAACTATTTATTAGTAATACCTTGGGGCAGATGGACTCTAAAGTACACGTGATGTAGAAGTACAGCAATGTCTTTTCATATATGGACACACAAAAACATGAATATATTAATTAGAGATACTTGCATCTCTAAAGCAGAGAAAAAAGAAGGGGGAAATTGGGAAAGGATGCCCCTCTTGCTCTGATTTTTCCAGTATAATTTAACAAATCTCCTGGTGCTAATGCTGCACCAGTCCATACTATGTCAAATAAAGAATTTTTTAAAGAGTAACTACTTAGTTGATTGCTACAGTGGTCAATCATTAACACATTCCCACTCTTCATGCAAACATTTTCAGAATATCTTGACTACCATTGGCAATATTAAGGAATGGAAGGAAACCAAGGTGCTGGGAAAAGAAAATGTAAAAAGATATGGAAAAATGCTAATAAAGAGAATTCTTTGATAGTTCATTAAAAGTTTGCTCCCAGCCTAGACAGCTAAACCCCTGGCTTCTCTAAATCAGGCTGCAAGGCAGCATATGTGAAGCAGACATTCGCACTGATGTTCTGATGATTGCTGTAATACAGTAGTGCCTCAGTCAAGCATCCTAAATCAAAGATATGAGTAGTACAAGTCTCTGCATGAACACTAAGTGTTATCAAAGACCTCACAACTTCGGACCAGATGGAAATCAAGTGGGGAAAAGGGGAAGGGAAGGGCAAGGAGAAGAAAATGTAGAGTGTGAAGCAGAAGACAAAGGGTATAAGTAGATGAGAAATTGGGAAGGGGCATGTAGGGGAAGAAAAAGCGTAATGGAAAGAAGGGTAACAATAGCAGTGTACATGCATGGGTCAATACTGTTTAAGGTTTTAATTAATCATCTAAGTGATGAGAAAGAGGGTACCCTCATCAAGCTTGCAGATTACACAAAACTATAAAGAGCAGCTGATATGCCAGAAGGTTTTGCTGCCATCCAGCACAAACTCAATAAGCTGTAGAAAAGGGCTGGCAGGGACCTGACAAAGTTCAAAAGGGTGAAGTACAAAGTCCTGCACTTGGGGAGGAACAACCACCTGCAACAGTGTATGCTAGGGAACAACCAGTTGGGAACAGCTGCGTAGAAAATGATCTGTGGGGTCCTGATGGAAACCATGGACCAGAAACTTGTGGCAAAGAAAAGCGATGCTATACTGCTTTACATGATGCATTATCAGCAGACAGGGGATGATGCCTTCCCTCTACTCAGCACTGCTGAATCCAGAGGCCAGATCTGAACTTCCTGGTGTGAGACTGAAATGCATGGCCCACTCAAATAGTTAAGCGACTGCAGCATCTCTACTACATGGAAGGGCTGAAAAAAGTGGGACTGTTCAGCCTAGGGTAGAAAAGGCTCAGAAGGGATCTCAGGAATGCATCTGAATAGCTGATGTGAAGGCACAATGAAGATGGAGCTTGACTCTTTTAACTGGTGCCCAGTTACAGGACCAGAGGTGATGGCACAAACTGAAACATGGGATGTTACTTCTAAACCTCAGAAATCACTCTTTCCCCTGGGAGAGACTGAGCACTGGCACAGGTTGCACAGGGAGGCTGTGGTGTTAACTTAAGGGATGAAGACATTCTGGATACATCTGGTCCTGGGCACCTGGCTGTAGGGGTGCATCAGATCAGATCAATTCCGGACGTCCATTCCTTCCATACTTAAGCAGTCTATAATTTTGTAATTCTGTGAAGAGGAAAGGAGGAAAAGAGAGGAGGAGGAGAGATAAGAAAGAGAGGAAGGATGGGTGATGGAGGAGGAAGGAATGGAATGAAAGGCATGAAATAGAAGGAGTAGAGAGAAGTAGGATGGTAGTAATGTGAGAAAAGCTACCTGCCTAATCACCAATTGCAATTACTTCCTGCTTTGTCATTATCAGCTGTCAATTCCACTTACTAAGCACAGCAGAGGTAAATTTTATGCAAGGATTAGAAGCCCTCACAGCTCGCTTTTCTGATATTGGAAAAAACAATCTAAAAGAGCAGCAATAAACAAATTAAAATATGATGGTTACTATCTCAGATGCAAAGAGCCTTCTGTCTTCCTCTGACTTATCTGAAAGCAACAACTTCATGATAAAACACTGTCATTAAGTTAACTCTTAAAAAGGCTGCTAGCATGCTTCGAAGGAAAGGCACACACTTTATGTAATCTGACAGGCTGTCAGCCCCCACTGAAAGGTGCTTGGCCAGCTGCCTGGAGCAGACAATATAGGGGACACTGTAGTGGATGTCCATCGCAGGCTGACTTCAGGAAGATCAAGTGGATGAGGACTTCAACAAATGCTTGGAAGGAGTATCACAGTCATAAGCCCTGCTCCTCATTCAAGAGGGATTTCCTAGGTAACTGTTGGATGAAAAAAAAAACATTGTCTAAGGAGGTTTCTGGGAAGTACTTATGAAAACTTTCTGACTCAAGTGACAGAGGAGCCAACATAGAAAGATGCTGTGTAGGATGTCATAGTCACAAATAAGGAAAGGCATCATCACCAGGAGATGTGAAGGTTGCAGGCAGCCTCATCTGCAGTGACCATGTTGTTCAGGATGCTGGTGATGGAAGTGACCCTGCCTGGGGAGGGAGATTGGGAAATATGATTTCCAGAGGTCCCTGACAACCTCAACCTTTCCATGATTCTATAATTTCATCTTGCTTCCTCTGAATACCCACGCAGTTTGTTACAGACCCTTTTTATCTATGTACATCTGGTCAGCCCTCTGTATGAATGACTTGATTTGAATAACACATCTTTGGGACAAGAAACACAGTATATTTAAAAACCAAGTATTTAAGCTACCTATATCACAGAACACAGAACTTGACAGTTTACTAGCACAGACTGTTAAGAGTACCTCAAGGTAGTTTCCTCCTCACATTTTCTCAAAGGAATATTGGACTAAATATAATGTTTGAGCAATCCAAGTACCTGTTTCAGAATTCCCCTGGTTGTTTTAGCAACCAGTAAGAGATGGCTGTTACTATAGACAGTCAATGTCTGCAGGAAAAAGTGTGCGCATTCTCAGCAAAGGAACACTGGAACCTGGCTAACAAACATGGAAGTAGAAGAAACCAGACCTGCCTGAGTGTCACTTTTCTCTATGGTATTCACCAAATACCATAGGCAGTGCTGGGAGACCACCTTCCTCATACAATGAAAGACCCAAGAAACCCACATGGGAAAAAAAAATAAATAAATTCCATGTCCTTACAGCTTATAGATAGAGCACTACAAATGTGCTAATACCTGAATGGTAATTGTTATGGCATTTAATTTCCATTGCAATGATTTAACAATATAGATGGTTAAAGAGAAGAGTCATGGAAATTACTCAGTAACTGAAATGATGACAAACACCTGCTTAGACAGAATTCAGAGGTACTACTACTGCTGGGAAACAAGCTCTTGGAGGCATGAGGGGTCTACTTCCATTTTCATCTGTCATGATTATTCTTCAAAGGATACTAATCTTCTAGCCCAGGACAGCTCAGAGGGCACAAAACACCTCCCATGTACCTTGGCACTTTTTTCTTTTTTTTTTTCTTTCATGTAGCAGTACATAATGAACAAAATGTAGAGGAGCTCAAACAACATTGTACTGTCACAGAATCATAACTTACATGGTAGAAAATACCACTCAGCCAGAGAGGAGCTAACTGGCAAAGGAACCACCTTTTCTATATGAATTAGGTGGAGTCTGAGCCTGTGATCTTTGGAATGACAAAATGATGTAGTTTGTGCCACTCCTTAAGTACAAGAGCCTTTGATGAATACTAAACTAGGCAAAATAATACTTACATATATTTATATATATATAAGTTATATACTTTTATATATATATACTTATATATATAAGCAGATAGGGAAAAGTAGGAAGAAAAATAGAGGAAGAGTATGAGGCTTATTGTCAGTAACACCACACCAAGACATTTTTAGATCATCCACAAACTAAAACAACAGTAGTACCAAACATTACTTTTGTGCAAATGCAGCTGAATTTCTGCATCCATTATATCCATGTAAGAAAATGCACAATTTAACATGTAATAATACTTAACCAAAAAAATCATAATGTATTCAGCAAATTAAGTTTGCTCTTTTTTGTTCAATGAACTTTTCTTGTATGTGCTGAGGGCAGTCACAAGCAAAATTTTACCTTATGAAGCAATGCTTCAAGAACAGTAAAACAAATGGTGACAAATTTTTGAGGCCATATAAAACTTACTCTGACAACCTTGTTTTTCAATACAGATTAATAGAAGTAATTATAATTTTCTTACCTTGAGATTAAACAAATAATTACTTGCAACCACAAATAGACAATATTTCTATTTCTGCCAAGAAAATAAATTTTAAATGTATTTTATATGGTAAAATTTAGCAGTGTGTAAATCAAGGCATATGCCTGTGAAACAAACAAACAAACAAACTTAAAAGCAATATAATACCCCTCCAAAAGAATAATAATCACAGCACTAAAAAGCAAACAAGCAGGACAGTAAAGCTTAGGGGAACAGGAACGTTTTCTGCAGCATCAAATAAAAAGTTAAAACTGCATATCTGTGCTAGGCAAGAAAACTGAAAAGAACCCCTGAAGCATTATCCATCAAGCATAAGTGAATAATGAAATAACGAATAGGTCTATACCCTTGGTCCTTAATCTTACAGCAAATTATAGTATTCAAATATAGTATTTTACACATGCAGTCTGATAACACTTTCTATCTTTCTTGGAGATTTTGTGAACGACATGATATGAAACACAATGTATTTAATGAAAGGTTTCTAAGCTGATTTCCCTACAGGTTATTTTCTCTCTTTTCTCTGGAACCCATACGAAGGATATACAGCAGGGACCAGGAGCGTATATAAAAATAAACTACCAAGCAGCATCAGAGCCGATACCCCATTCCTACAGGGGCAAGTGAATTATTAGATCTGTGTCATGAATTTTTTTTTTTTTTTAATATGCCATTGTTCCCACTTGAGCACATTAAATTTTCCATATCCTCTTTTAAACCAATATTACCTTTTTTTCCCCCCATGGTCATAATGTTCAAAGTATACATTAAGCCAATCCAGCACCTTAAGTCACATACCAGTTATATGTAAAGTAGGATAAACTATAACCTTTTGATTTTCCTCCCTATGAACTTATACTTCAGTGCCTAAAGCAAAGAAGCAAAACAAACCATGGTACCTCACGGGGAAAAAAGTTTACTAATATTCATTTTATAAGTGGTCATGAACAACATTTTATCTGATTTTGTATATTCATGAAAGTATATTACTACTGTATGTATATATATTTTTTGTGTTATAACCATTTTAACATATATAAGTCTTTCAAATCAAAGGTAAAAATACTTTTGGTTTTGAAGATGTGATTGCCAATTATTTTTGCACTAGTGCACATAAACAGGAAGGACAGATTCTTAGGTATGAGTTATATATTCCTGTACAAAATAATTGTATATTCTATGAAGAGTGATTCTTTTTCTAGAGAAATATACAACAACACAAGGGAAATCTTGTACCAGCAGCATAACTGAAGTGGCAAGACACAATATTAGAAAAACAGAGCTACTTTCATTACTGTGATGCTGTGTGTCAGAATGTCTCTCCTTAATGAACCTGTTTGCAATAAGACTCCGGGTGCAAAGAGGCTATTTAGAGAGCCTATTGTGTCTGTAGTGAGTCTTTCAAATATCTTCCTACCATTAGACATGCCGCATTGACCAATTCTGTCCTGATTGCTGTTCTTTTTAGTATCAAGGGACATTCTTGCCCAGACAGACCGATGGATCAGAAACTGCACTTCATAAAATGTTTACACTGTACACACATTCACACAGTGATACAAGCAACAGAGTCCCAGATCACACAGCATGTTGAATGTGCCAGTGTCATCTCTAGGCTTATGGCTTTCCAATACCTACGAAAGGATTTGGGTTAAACTGCTTCTGCTGCTTGCCTGTCATTCTAAGAAAAGTCATGTTTTTTTCACCCGTTCAGCATGTAACCAAGCACATGGGAGCATTTCAGGCAAATGTTCCCCATGTCACACAGCCTCTTTGCTCAGTTGAGACCACCCCTTAATTGACAGTAGAAAAGGAACGCACATGTCATGTCATCAGAGAGCAAAAAACTTTTCTGTGAATAAACAAAACAAAAACAAGTCTTCCTAAAAGATTATGAATTACTACTCTCAGTGACAGCAGCAAAGAACAAGGGACTTTTCTCAACAGTAATTACAGAAATACTTTGTTACTGTCTACAGCCCTGTAAATTAGTCCCTTTGTAAGAGATTTTGTGAGGATAGTTTGATGAAGTCTCAGAGTTCCTATCTATCAAGTCAGTGGTTTACTTATTAGCCACTAATTAATGCGCTTTATTCTCACCTTTCATGAACCTCATGTCAAACAGACTATAAGCAAGAAGCCTTTTTACATTTTAACTTTTTTGTGGTCTTACCCTTTTATTCATCTAAGAAAAATGTCACTGCCACCTCCAGCTGAAGGCCCCAAACCCCAAGCACAAGTAACAGAAAGTTACAGCATGGTATATGAAAGACCTGACTATTGGTTTACTAACACAGATCAAAAAAATATACACCTTATATTTGATTTAGCACTTGATACATCTGTTTTACCAGCTAAACACAGAAGAAGTGTGCAGGGAAACCTATGAGGGAGAAGAAAATTATTTTTAAATGTGAAGCAAAAAACATAGATGATAAAGAAAGCTCTTCTCTAATAACTGGATGCCTATATATACTTTCAGGCAAGTGTCAGGTGCCTAGAAATATCAAGGAAGGAACCCCAATGTTTCTAGGTTTCACTCACAGAACAAAGGAAACTCTTCTCGCCAAGGGCAACCTGTATAGACAGATGAGACACAGGAAGGAGGGGGGAAAAAATGTCTTATCCACCCTGTTTTGTAGCTAGGAAACTGAGACACGAGGATTAAACACACATTAAGAAAGTGTAAGCCATTGAACAAATGAAGAAGCCACTTAAAATCATTTTCTGCTAAGTAATACAGAAGTGTCATATATATGACTGTTGAAAAGTTTATGAAAAAATGGTATTATGTGTAAGATAACTGAACAATACAACAGGTAGAGGTAGAGTTGCTCTAAAACAACACTGCAGTGTAATTAAACTTTCATTTCCTCTCTTGAGTCACTAGACTAATCTACAAAAGAGATTTATGAAATTGAAAAAGAATATTTTGAGCTAAATTCTTTCCTGAAATACATTCAAGTTTCTGTGAAATCTGCATACTATCTGAGAGGTAAATTTGGCCAACAGACATATTACATTATAGACATGGCATAAATATTTTCAGAAATAGCAAACAACCCACAGACAAAATTGTCTGCAAGTATCATGCATCTTCTGTGGACTGTAATTAAATTTCTCTAGGCTTCCTGTCTGTATTTTCCATGTACAAACACGTTCTTCAAGTGTTGTGCCATCTTTAAGTCAAGAATGCATGCCCATATCTCAATACATATAATCCATACTGATATATTCACTCACCTGGCAAGCAGACATATCTTATAGACTACCATAGGTTAGATTTATAAATGATCTTCTTGACCAGGTTAACACGAAAGGGCTAAGCCTCACTTTTACACAGCATTTCAGTTTAGCCAGCTTCAGCCAGACTTCCACTTTCATCATGACCCACAGACACATTAAGATTGCTGATCTCCCTAAGCTGAACTCTTCTAACTCATTTGCTGTAATTTTATCTGGAAGAAAAATATATCTTCCACTCCAAAGGTCAGTCATGAAGTACTGCTTTACTCCACAACAGGCAGGGGTGCTTTAAGAGCCTGTAGCAAAATGGTTTTTGCAGTAGGTTGCTACTACAGACTAAGTCATGCTTAAGTCAACCCTCCACTACTTTTAATCATATCTATATGGTAATCACTCAAATTCTACTTGCAATACAACTCTTCTCAGAGAATCTTAGTAGCCTGTGTTTCAAAAAGTGAAATTTGCTACACTAGACAACACAAATGCTGTTTCTTTGCCAAAGCAAGTTAGTCTCTGTTCTAAGAGGCCACTCTTAAGCTTCTCTGAGATTTCCACCATGATTTTACTTGGCCTTTAATTAAACCATTTCAGCTAGATTCTGTGTGACTTGAAACCTGTTTCAATTTTTTTCTGGTTTAACCTGGTTTAACCTCAGCCATCAACCAAGCCCATACAGCTGTTTTTTCACTCCCTCACCGGCACAACTGGAGAGAAAATCAGAAGGGTAAAAGGAAGAAAACTCATGGGTTAGGATGAAGACAGCTTAATGGGCAGAGCAAAAGCTGTGCATACAAGCAAATCAAAACAAGGAACTAATTTACTGCTTTCCATGAGCAGACAGATGTTCAGCCATCTCCAGGAGAGCAGAGCTCCATCACAGGTAAGGGTGACTTGGGAAGACAAATGGCATCACTCCAAAAGTCTGCTCTTCCTCCTTCTTCCCCCCACTTCATATACTGCACATGATAC
Source organism: Pseudopodoces humilis (assembly GCF_049639895.1). Lineage (NCBI taxonomy): Eukaryota > Metazoa > Chordata > Aves > Passeriformes > Paridae > Pseudopodoces > Pseudopodoces humilis. The sequence continues at coordinate 44,969,597 of NC_142203.1, read as the reverse complement.
ATCATGCATCATAGGTCTGATCACCCTTTGGTTAATTTGGGTCACCTGCCCCTGCTCTGCCTCCTCCCAACATCCTCACCAGGATGGAGTTCAAAAAGCAGAAAAGGCCTTGTGTGTAAAAGGCTGTGTGTAAGCACTGCTCAGCAATAACAAAAACAAATATCTCAATATTATCACACCTGTGCTCAGCACAATCGAAAACACAGCTCTATACCAGCCATTCTGAAGAATATTAACTCTACCCCAGCCAAATCAGGTACAACCTTACATTTAAAAAATGCACACACATCAATATCCAATTACTCCTACAACACTGATATGCAAAATTTCAAATACATACTGCAGTGGCTCCTTCCTTCCTTCCTCCCTTCTTCATTGCCACACTAAGACAAGAAACAGACCATCATTTGGTCTGCAATCATGAGGACAAAAACTTTCTAAGGTTATTGAGAATATAAAGGTCTTACGTTAAATATCATTTTATCATTATTTAATTCCTCTATAATTACAGTATGTACTTAAACAGAAGTTCTTCAGACATGTCTTAAACAACCACAGAATTAAGACATAATTTTCCAGTTTCCTTCAGATTTCCTTCTGTGTAACTGTGAAGAAAATCTTAGGTGACACACTGATACCTCCCTTCCAGAACGATGCCATCAGCTCTGAAAGGGAGGTTACCCTGCTCTCCAAATAGATTCTAAGGCTGTTTTTCATTCACACTAAACAAATAAAATCATAATTGCTCTACCCCCAACAGCCATATTAACTTAAACCTGGATAATCTTGACTGAAATAAATGTGACAGCATTCATACAAATTTTTCTGCTAGCAAAATGGTGGGGAAAATGACAAGTAACCTCTTCTGCCTACAGAGACAGGAGGTATTTGTCTAGAGTTGTAATTCTTAGAAATAAAAGTATGCATCTCATATGGCTGAGGCACCACATTTTTATTTTATTACAATTGGTAGTGAAAGGCACTATTTATGAACAGCTAGAACCTGTCTATTATGGCATCTTATGACTCCTAGCTCTAAAGCACTGCTTTGGCAGCACAGGAAAAAAGAAAAAAAGTACAAAACATCAATGGATTGAAAGAATATGTCATATCTGTCCACACAGAAAAGCTAAATTATTATGTCTTTTCTACAGATTCTCAGACACTGAAGAAAATACATTCATTTTGGCAAACACAGCCCAAAAAATGTAAAATGTGTAGTCTTTCACATGAATAGGACAGTGATAATATATTAGTAAAGCAAACCAAAGATATTATATGTAAAAAGTACAGCAAAGCAAAGAAAAATATGACCAGAAATCAAGTAATATAGTATAGTATAGAACTAGCTATAACTATATAAAGTATAGAACTAGCAAATAAGCAGATAGAAGATCCATAACCATAATAAATAACCACAGAAGATGCTATTACGGGGGTCAATTAGCATCAAGTCATGCTTTATTTTCTAAACTTGTTTTACAAAGATCAAATTTGGATGTTGTATGTACTCATAGTTATAGTCATAAAACATTCTTCATATTGTTCTCTGTAAGTCTCATATTTGACTTACCATAAAAATTAAACCCAAATACAATCACAACTGTAAAACCTCCTCCTTTCCCACAAAGCAACCATAGAATCAAGCCAATCAACATGTTAAAATTATGAACGTCAATGCATTAGATTCTAATTAAACTTAATAAGCGAAGGTTTCATTAGTGAAAACTAAATATAATTTGCTCTTGGCTACAAGAATGTCTGAAAAATTCAAATCAAACTGGGTCTATCTATGCATTAAGGTAATTATGTGCGTTATGACAGCAATTTACAGGTCAGCTGATGGGACTTTGAGCTGCACTGTTGCTGCTGTCCACATGGTAAAATCTGTAAGATTTCAAGAAGCATTGCTTACTGAAACCAAAATCTTATTGAAGAATCTACTCTTTAGTATCCAGATATATTCTAACTTATCTCAAAAGCTCAGATGCCTGTCTTCAGCGGGCAAAGCTTCTCCAAGTGCTTCTTTCTGCTGTATTTTCTTGGTATACATACAGATGAAAATGCAGAAGATTTTAGATATCATAAAACTATTAATATTTTTAAAATCTGTATGACGTATTAAAAAAACCACAAAAACTAAGTAAGTATTTTAAAAATATGACAGGTTTTTTTTGAATGAAGGCAAGAATGCCCATTTTAAAAAATCTGGTGCTTTGAAAACTACAAGGAGAGAAATATAAATCTCCAGAGAAAGAGAATTAATTTTTCTGAACCAATGCTTCCTCAAAAAACAGATTCAAAGTTCTATGCAGTTCAAATGTGAATTACTTTTCAAGACTGAATAAATTCTGATCATTTTACAAACAGATAAACTACGCAAACTTAACTAGAGTCCAAGCCAGACTATAAGGTTTGTAAGCCTTTTAACAAATCAGGATCAAACACCAAACAAGAACAACTTCAAGACATATTTTAGAGAGTTTCTTAGATTTCGTAAATGAACAGAGTTGTTCTGATGTCAGTGTAGACAGTCTGGTTTACATTGGCTTCCACCTGTTTCTTTGAGAAACTGGAGGATAACATAATCAAATTAATTTATGACTTAAAGGCTCAACTGTTCTTTTTCTCAAAAACCCAAGAAAACACTAAATTTTGCAGCATACACAAAAAATTATAAAATGCATACTATGGGCAACAGAAGATAGATTTTTACTCAGACCTTAAAGAATATTACAATATTTCATTACTTATTGCTGTTTTATTCCAACACAACTACACACATCAGCTCACATTCAGGTTCCAGGCCAGTTTAGATTATGTGCAAAGAAGCTCCAAGATAAGAAGGAATGATTTGCTGCCAGTCACATTTCTGCATGTTGTCATTGATATAAATTAACTCATATACTAACAGAAATGGAGAATGGTGTTTTGTTTTTGTTTTTAAAAATGGTATAAGAAGTAAACTGGGCATTCTCCCTCAGGGAAAATAAAAACAAAAAAAACCAAGACAACAGTATACTTTTCAAAATATACATATATTTTTTTCCAAAGAATCCATCAGCACTGAACAAGAGCTCTATACTGTTGTGCTTGATAAACACTCCTTAAAGAGTAGGTGTCTCCTTTATAGAGCAGTGAAAATTTTTTTCTCAGAGTGATGCCATTGAAAATAGTTTTATTTTCTTTCCATCTGATTTAACAGATGTCTTATGCACTTCCCCATCTCAGCTACCTACCCATATACATTATGTCCCCCAGACACATAAACACTTTAGGAGAATGGATAACAGCACAAAGACTGACTTTTTAACTGAGAGCTTTTCTACACATTCAGCTATCTGGGAAAAAAATTCAAGGACAGCAGTTGCAGAAAAACTGTTCTTGAATGATTCAGTTCATTCCACGGTGATGTCTGCTCTAGGAATGGGAAGTCAATCATGAATACCTTCTTCTATAATAACATACATTATTAACTTAAGCAAAATAGATCGTTACTCTTATTTCACACTTCAATAATCAAAATAAACTTAAGGCACGGACAAATCACTAAGCATCTTGAACACTATTTTAAAAAGCCAGGATCAAGGTTTTGTACAGTATGGAATACCTTCATGTATAGGAAGGAAACTTGATAAAAGAAAATTTGAAAATTGAATGGAAAACAAAAAAAAATCCCACTTTCAAGGAAACATTTTATCACCATATTAACAAAATAAAGGTTCTTGCATTGATAGCTGCCTTGCTCAGAAAGCAGTCCTTGTGAAGAGATGGCAAGATGAAAATAGATCTTGACAGATGGACAGAAAGTAGTAATGGATTTGAAAGGCAATGCTGTGGAACTTGTTGAACCAGAGCAACTACCATATCATTAAGAGAGATTCTTAGTTTGAAGACGACTTGCTACTGCAAGCTATCTATCAGCTGTGAGGCTATTGCAACGTGGAATACCATGACAGAGCTGCACTATTATAGAGGACTGAAGTTTCATTACTATGAAGAATTGTAAGAATTCTAAAGTATCTGGAAAGTTAAACTTCTTAGCCTCAAACTGTTATTTTTGTCCTCTTAGCAACTCATAGATCATGTGGTACAGAGCTGGCTTAAATCTTGTACAATATTTTGATTTTTCTGTCACAGAATCATATGCCATCTAGGACTTCTCTTTTGTTTTTTTTAAAAGATCCTTTATCTGCTGAATGTCATTGATACTTAGTATCTGAATAGAATTACTTTAGAATGGGAGACTTCCCTCCGTGTAGCAAATCAATGTCATTTTCATGAACAGTCCTGGGCATGAATGAGCAACCAGCAGCTCTATGTTGGCCCTACTCTTAGTAGAGGCATTGGGCTAAAAGACCTCCAGAGGTCCCTTCAAACTTCAACCAGTCAGTGGTGCTTCATTAGGTCTGCAAACAATGGCTTTAAGAGGTTCATGTTTATAAACAGAATGTGAAGACACGTAATACTTTCAGCTACATACTGGGGAAGGTGAAAATCTATGTCTGTGTCTTTTTCTTTTCTGGAATAAACATCTTCAGATCTGACTGGCAGGGAAGGAGTTATCTTGCTAAGGTATATCTTTCATTCATTTAATGCATGACTGAGAAGACCCTTTTCATACACTACAAAGTTTAAGCCTCAAATGTCTTCACTGCCACTTTGGACGAGTCCTACTGGGCTAAAAGTAACAATGATATCAAAACCCAGAAATTCACTTTTCATGAATATGGCTCATCAAGGAACAAAAAAGATCCACAGAGGCATGTGAAATATCTGAACAGGGAACATGGTACCACAGAATCTCAGGCAGGCAAAAATTATGGGTATAATTTGCCTTTAGTGTCCCCCAAAAGCAACATCAAATTCAAATATTATGATGCAGGAAGAATAATACCAATGACTGACTAAAAAGGTCCATCTACTTCTGTACAGCTAGTAAAACATAGTAATTTATCCAGATCTTTCAGCCCTGACATATGACGTATTCTTTTCATTGAACAGCCAGGTCACTCTCAGAGCCTTCCTTAAATCAAGAAGTGTCACATTCATTGAAACTCTTCTCTCTATCAAAACACATATACGGCTTAAATCTAATTTTTGTTGATCTGTCTTTCAAAAGATGAGATATCTACTACATACTTCGTACTGCTTTTAGACAAGAAGTACGATTTACAGCAAGATCTGTATTTTCAAAAGGAATTAACCATACACTGATTTCCCTATGAAGCTTTGAGGAGTTCACAATCTGGAAAGCACAAAGACATGTACTGTAGTGACAAAGTTCAGGTCTGCATAGCTACAGTAAGTACCGTACTGTATTTACTGTACAAAATGTTGTATCACTTAATGCTTCTTGAAGAACTTAGTAGACCAAATTTGCTATTGCTCTATAAAATGCAAGAGATATAATTTTTTTATTGTTCTGTAACTATTGTAGTATAGTGGATTAGGGACATAACACCTAGCATATTACATGTGAACAGAATCTTACATTTACAATTGCTTTTTCAGGTTCCCACAGTAAATCACTTTGTTGGATACACTAGAATATAATATTAAACACACATTTAGGTACAGATATACACAAAAAGATTTATGGTAGTGCAATTTATGTTGCATTATCAACATTCTAAATATTAAAATAATGTTTTCAGAGGAATGCATTGTGTCTCACTGAAGAAAAAAAGAAAACCTCACACTTTCCCTACAGTAGTATTTTTACTTTTCTGAAAAAGCTTGTAATATACCAACTCTATTGATTTCAGAAGAGAAACATCAAGAATGAGTTTAATTCACATAGGAGGCTTAAAAAAACCGTAAGAACTTAGTTTTTTATAATGCCATTAAGGTGACAATTTTCTTCTGAGTTGCCCATTAGCAAACCCATATGAAAAATGTCATACAAAAGTTGTTTGCCCAAATCTCATGTCTTGTCATGATCTCATTTCCATTTATATTACTGTATCATTTAAGATCCTCAGCCAGTACAGTAGGCAGTGTAGAAAATGTATACAAAAATCAATTCTAAATTAAGTAAGCATCAGTCCAGCTTAAAAGCAGTTTAACTGGATCACTGGAAATTCCCTCTTCATAAGAAAGAATTTCCACAACATGGCACTACTGTGCCATGCTCTTCAAAGCCTCAAGAATGGGAGGGGTGGTTCAGGAAATATAAGTGTTATCATGGATGTCTAGAAGCCAGCATAAACTGCCATCACATTACACTAAAGGCCATAATGGTCAGGGACAGACCAAGCATCAGAAGGCTGAGAAGTCTCTGTTAACCACTGTGTCCACTTCTCCCATATTTTATAATGAACTTACTCTGACTACAAGACTGCTCTTGCAATCTCATGCCCCACACATTAGGGAAGAAAACACAGCTCTACAGAATACATTCAATTCTTACATCATAATTCAAGTGAAGGAGAATGCAAAGGATAACAAACCAGTGAGAAATTTTTAAATAACAGGTTTCTAAGGACAAAAGAAATAGTAGGGGACCAAAGTCAAAAATTAACTGTAAAGGAAAAATGCATGTAAAAAGAATTGATTTGTTTCAAAGATGTACTAACAAATGTCTAATGGAACAGCATCCTTTTTAGGGGACAAAAATCCCAAGATGACTAAATGGCAAAAGTAAAGAGGCAATGGAAGAAATATTGATGAAAAATGCAGTGTAGATGCAACTAAAACCATCAAGAAGAAATGATTTAAAGGAAAAATATATGTTGGGAGCTAGATGGAGTGAAAAAAGAAAATTACACAGGAGAAAAGCAGAGTATCAGAGGGGACAGCAAGCAATATAGTGAAGAATAATAAGGCTTTCTACAAATACATAAAAGGAAAGAAGACAGTAAAGGATAAAAAGAACACATTAAAGTATAAAACAGATGCTTAGATACAGGATGATGCAAGGTTGATGGCAGGATTAAACATTTCCTTTACAGGCACCATTCTCTCCAGGAACTGTGAAGAAAATATTGGGAAACATGAAGCTAATACCTGCCTCCCAGATCAATTAAATAGCAAAATCCTGTTTTTACAGCTCACGACAAGCTACTATGGACAAATGTAAATTAACATATAGTTCCATGTTGGAATAATCTGGTGCAGTATGTACTGAGAACTGATCACTCCCTCTGTCTCTTATTTGGTGTTTCACGTTAATCAGACATAGATCAATCAAATGCAAGTAGCCTATAATGTGATCAGTTTTTAGTAAAAGATGCTATTTCAACTCCATCGGTGGTTAGATGGGATATCTGGATACAAGGTATTGTGAAAAAGTCATGACTATTTCATACCAAAGCATGTTTACTGGAAATGCCTCAATTTAGAAATTTAGTTTAGTTTCTGAATGGATAAATAAAGTAATACAGGAATAGACCTAAAGAAGCACATATACACAAATTTTAGTAGCTTTTTAAAAAAATACTGATAGGTTGATCAGTCAGTAGGAAAGAATAATCTCTATGTTCAGATGGTAAAGTGAGCAAAACAACAGCCTTCTGAAAAGGGAAAGTTAATATCATTGTTGCCATTTTTTTTGAAGAAAAAGTGACCACTGAGGTTTTACACTACACACACTGAAGTCAATTTAGCCATATTTTAAAAATGTCTAGTACTACTTTAGTGTTAAAATACCAATTCTAATTTTTTTTGTTGATTGATGACAGTGTGTTCCCTAAATCAACTTGACTTCCATTTCAAAATTACTTTAATAAAGATGCAGTGACAAAATATTCAGAATAATTAGGAAAGATGCTTGATACAAAAGTAGATCTATTGAAAGACAAAAGAAGTTATTCAGGACACAACTGTCCAAACAGCAATTCATGATTTTTACGTGTGAAGGTTGTTCAGAAATTTTCGATGAATCCCACCAGAAGGCTGTAATGACATCTCTAGGGAAGCTCAGTGAAAATAAGCTATTCCACATTCCAGTTCCCACTTCTTAGAAGGAACTGGAGGCAGGTGATTACACAAAGCTCTGCTCACTTTGCCAGTCCCAACAGGTATCTTCAAGCTGGCACCACCAGAAGGCTGCCGTGCTTACTTGGAAGCACTACGTTTTGTCATTTCACTGAGATGAGAGAAGCAGTCGATTGTCCATTGCAGGGCTTTGCAAAGTGACACTAAACTCTGAAGGAGGCAAGAGAGGAGCCAATGCAAAGAGCAATAATAATGAAAGAAAGAGGACAATGGAGGTAAGAGGAAACAGATATAGAACAGTAGAAGACATGGTCATGCAGATAACAACAAAGGAAAACAAAATGAGAGGATGGGGCACAGATGAGAGCACTGTACAGTTCAACTGCTAATGTTACTTTTCAGCGGTTTCAGTATCAAATATTATGATAAACCCCAAATTAGGTGATTGAGTACAGAAGACAAATGAAAATGCTCTTTTGTTTCCCTGGGATTTCAGATGAAAGAAGGTACAATCCTCACATTCAAAAAATCGAATACAGTAACATCTTCTGACAGGAGGAAAAACATTAAACTATTTTTAAAACAACTGGTTTATGTTTGTTATGTATCAAATTCTACTGAAAACAAAAAAAAGGAACATGAAAGTTACAGACAGGAAAAGAGACAAACACACAAGATTTTACGAAGAAAAAAGGAGCAAAATTCAAAACTGGGTAGTTTTGAAGAAGATAAGAGATACATTTAAAACATGTTCCAATATTATTCTTTCTTAAAAGAACACAGAAAATAAGAATACATGCAAGATGTTTATACAGTCTTAGTGACATGGCTTTTCATTTAGAGAAGAGTGAATAAGATACAGAAGAATGTTTCTCCATAAAGCAGAGTGCTCATGTGCAGCCAGACTTTTACTGTCCTTCTGGCATTTATCTGCTGCACTGCGCACATCTGGCAAGTGTTGGAGGTGAGCCTGGGAGTCTGGGGCAGCCTGTGCTGAACAGGTTGAGGGGCTTTCCTGAGCCAGTCTCAGCTGGACAAGAATGGACCCACCATCACATGCCAAACTAGAGTGCACGTAGTGCCCCTGTCTCCTTCAGAGAATGAAAAAGAGACATGGAAGAACAAGAGGAGACACTTGAACAGGGTGGGAGCAAAGAAACACCTGAGCATGGTTAGAGACTCCTGAGCAGAGAGTGGGCAAAGAGACACCCAACTACTGCTGGTGCAAAAAGCCGTCTGAGTAGGGATAAAGGAGGTCCACCTGTGAGAGGATTGCATCCTGTGCAGCTGTGTAAGCAAGGAAGAGCTGAAGCAAAGAAACCATTACAAAATAAGCCCAGCCTCCTGTTTTGCTATTGCCTTCCCCAAGAGACTGACTGTGGTGCATAGGGAAGAAGGTGGGGACCAGCAAAAGGGGAACAAAGAGAAACTGAGGCATGTTTATCGAAATATTTCCTTAAATGTCTGTGCTTACTTTTAGTATCAGACTCAATAATTGAAAGTTTAGGGAAATTTAGGGAAAATTTGGGAGGAAACTTACAAAGGGGTCCCTCTAGAAAGCAGATTCAAGCATCCCCTCACCCAGCTGGTTCAGAAAACTGTTTCCTTACAGAAAAGTGGATAAAACTGCTTATTTAACAAGCAAAGTATTCACAAGCATAAAAAATGAATAATATTAAACAATAAAACCTCTCACTGTTCTGAAGAGATGGCAAATTCAGAAAGTCCTTGTCATGGTGTGTAGCTCGGCTCTCTCAGTCTCTTATCAGTCCCTGCTGGCTGCAATGCCACGTCCCAGTCCCCACTGGGCCACAGGTGTGAGCTCCTGGGGCTTCAGTCCGGAGTAGGTTTCAACAGTTCCAAGAAATAGAAAAGCCACAGGGAACTTCCCCACCTCAGCCAGCTGAAAACTAACAGCAAAGGAGAGCTCTGTCCCTCTGTCTGTCCATGCTGCAGACAGCACAGTCCAGAGAAGGATGTGGGGCAGCGAGTGCCATTTCTGAACACAAACTGCGGCTTCTGCTCCCCACCCTTCGCTCTCAGAACCAGCCTTAAATGTGCAGAACTTAACTTAATGTTAACATCCAGCATAAACAGAACAGAAAACTGGATACACGCATCATAAAGTCACCCTAAGACTTTATGATAATTGACAATAAACTAAGTAAAATTCCACAAACTGAGACTTATTTTTCCTTTTTTTTTTCTCATAACATCTGTCTACCAAAAGAGAAAAAAACAGAAATGTCATTAATAATATAGAATATTGTCAATTTTGTCACTCAGCAAGGTTGTGGATTGCCAGTTATAATATATTGTTATCTTTAAGACATACTTCCTGTTTTAAAGTGTTGTAAGCAAAAATAATTTTGGTTAGGTAGAGGATTTTCAAGGACTAAAAGTAATGAGAGCTCCAGAATTTTTCATCCTACTCTTAGAATTTTTCTCAAAGAATCTTTCTTAGATCAAAGTACTAAATGAGAAAACCACGTCAGAAAACAAAAATAAATTTAGCAACAGAAATATCATTGCATTGCGGTGCACTGCTTTGTAGTTTCAATTTTCCAACATTCAATGCACAGGTAGGATTTTCACACATATCATGAACAAAAATCAAGTTCTACATAATTTTCCATTAGTAGCACATAGAAGCAGGATCATAACATCAAAGACGACAAAAAAAAAAATCATATTTAGTGTAACTAAACAACTTTCAGATTTATTTAGATTTAGATAGCTACTTAATTTTTTTTTTTTTAAGTAAGAGGCAACGTGGTTTATATTAACCTTAACTTCTCCATTATAATGACTCTGTGGATTACAGCAGTTTTTTAAGCTGTGATAAATAATATAGACTATGAAGCAATTATCAGTCACCATTTGACAGGCAATTTTTTTTTAAAAAAAGAGATGTTGCAGATATTTAATCACAGGCTTTTAGTCTAAATCAGCATTATCCACATGTAAATGTGGATATACTTGGTTATTTATGAAATAAGTACATATGTATGTAAACACACACAAACCCACAACCTTTGCTACAAGTACTGATTTTCCTATGTATACACAGTTCTCATGAAAATATGCATGCACAAATACAAGGGATAAGTCTTATGCAAGCTGGAAGAACACCACTCCAAAAGAAATGCAAGGCTCAGAATGACGTGGGAGAAAGATCAAGAAGATCAGGAAAGTGACTAGAAATTTACATTTGAGTCAACAATTATGGCAGCCTAACTTCAGAGAATGGTAATATGGCTCTGTGTATTTATCAGCGCTTAACAGAAAGTACAGAGAGTAACTTATAACTGTGATACAATCTTCTAAATATGGACCTATTCACACATACAACAAAATCTGAATGAAATAAGTGACTAAAGTCACACAAATATACATGTGTTAATCTCAATTTAAAGCCCACTAGCTATTTCCTCCCCTTTTTCAAGCATCACAGTTTCAAAAAAATTGTCATTACATGAATACTTTTTTAAAAGCTAGGTTTAAAAAACACCAAAACCCTATCTTATTACAAGACTACTAGATTGTACCTCCAATCTCATGTACTAAACTTCTTAAAAACTAAGAGGCATCTGTATAAAGTCATTGTCCACTAAACTGAAAGCTGGAAAGTTTTATCTTCACCCAAGAATTCATTGGTGTTGCAAATACACAACTATAACTGTTAATACTGAGTCATAACTACATTAAAGGCATAGTGATTTTGTTGCAAATCAGATAGACACATGAAAGAATCTTGTAAATAGAAACAGCATTTCTGTGCTGCCAGCTGATGGGTGAACATAGTCTTAAAACTTTGCTAGTACAATTTGCCAGTGGAATTTTATATCCCACAGCATAATGATTTTGTAAGTCCTTGACCTCTCCACAAGCACCCACTGTACCATATAAATGAAATAGTTTAATAAGTTAAAAATTGTGGTTTACATCATGTGTTTTAAATATGCTGTTAGTAAAATAGTGATTAACATAAAGTGAAATACAGAAATTATTCTCTGATAGTATGGAAATTTTAGAAGTTGCAAAAGAAAATAACTGCAGTGAATTGTATTTTGGATGTGCCATAAGATGTTCTGCAAAGAGCAGACCACGTAAAAAAATATTGAATAACAGTATTAGAAATGACCTGATCAGGTGAAGGTGTTTCCAAAGCTAGGTCTCTGCTTGCCAGCACACTTCAGGACTCCATAGCTTCTTTGCTAATCATATCATTATGCTCTTCCATGTGTTTTTCAATTAACCTCTCTATTGCATTCATGTGTTTAATTGCCACTTTAGATGTATAATACAGTGTTGGGAAAGCCTTCAGTAACTTCTCTGACCTACTATCTCTGTATCTCTTTTAATGATAGTCTGCTTCTTGTTTAAGGTCTATCTGAACTAATTTGCTCTTGCATGGTGGTATCTGCTGCCACTACTGCAGTGAAGTTTGCAGCAGAAGAATCACACAGACACACAAACCCCACTACATATCTTTCCTGTTCAGTCCTCCCCTGCATTTTGAAGGCATTACTGAGGTGTAAATCACTCCAGCACCTCCCTCCTAAGCAGAACCACTGAGGACTGTAGACCACTCCGTGGGGAGGCAAAATCACTGTAACTGCATCAATTGGCCAAACTAGGCAGGCAGAAGGAGCTTGCTCTTCAGCGCTCTGTGAGTTAGTTTCATTATGTCAGCATGCATGTACCCAATGGACCAGGCTTCACACCACCATAATTTGCACAGAGGTCAACAAAATCATAATAAGATTAAAGAACTCAGGTTTCATTTTCTTTCACGATCCAGAAACCAATCTACATTTTTCACTTTTTTTAAACAAGCAGTGTTTACTCTTTCAAACTCTTACCCGAACCATATGCTAGAATTTTAACTGCCTAAATTTTCTCTACACTTCACAGAAGCAATAGATATAAACCATTGCATGGAACAATAAATAAACAACTGAAGGGACAGAAGAATGAAACCAATCATTCTGTCCTCTCCCAGCATATGTGTGCTTATGTGGAAGTTATCATGTAGAAGGGAAAGAGGCATGAGATGTATATGTGCATCATTACATCCCTTCAGTAGCAGCAGAAAAACTCCAGATTTTCACTTGTTACTTTCACTACCACCAGGTTTATCTGAAGATTCTGCTTATCTTGATTCTTTTGATTCTATGAAGATTCAAACAAGTGAATGACGACATTTGTATTTTAAGTTGTTGATCACTCTTAACTGATTACAGAGTGAGAACCACACTGATAGCAACATTTCAACACTCCCTTAAGGGACTTATAATGCCACTATGAAGAAACAGGTGCTTGATATACAGTAACAGAAGCACTCAGCTTTAGACAGACTCAGGAGAACTTGTGAATGCTGAGTGAATTCAAGAACAGATGTCAAACAAGTTAGTGAATCTGGGCACAAATTTTTCCTTTGAATTCAGTGCTTGCCTATCTTTCACAGCTAGTTTTCGAGAAACACCCAAGCAAGCTCTGAATTAAACTCATTTCAATCTTTAAATGATTGCACATGTTTTTGTACAGCAGTTTTCCTAGACCAATGGGTCCTCTTACATGGGAATTAATCAGCTGGACATAGACCATGCATTGTAGCATGGAAGTTGTGTTGCCTCCAACACCTGATCTAACAGTTCAGAATTACCATGTTGGTCTGCATTCCTAATAAATTACTACATATCCCTGCATTGCACAGTATAGAGATACATTAGCTACTCATGAACAAAGTAGCCTATGTGGTTAAAAAACATATTACATGGA